>NC_045556.1:885000-982120 GCF_009769535.1 Thamnophis elegans | reverse complement strand
CCCACATCCTGCCTGCGTCCTGTGTATAACTCCTGCAGATTAAAAGAAACTGGATCCTGACTAATCCAAGGAGCCTGCTTTTCCAAGCAAATCAGGAGCAGTGACCACACAGAGTAAATACAGGGCAGAAGGCTTTGTGTGGGACATTGATTTTGCTTCCTCTGGACCACAACAGCTGAAAAGTCTCCTCCACGCTGGGGAAACAAATCCAGGACTAACGGCCAATCTCTCAACAGCTAAGTATCGATTTCCGCCTACTAAAACCAAGGGACCTGATTCCGATCACCTGGAGTCTTTCCAAGAGGCCCCGCAGGAAAAGCCTTGGCCAAATCTCAGCCACGTGTACGCAATTTCCTGCTTTGGTCCATGAAAGTTACAATCCTCTGCACCCGTGATGGCAAACCCATGGCATGCGTGTCATAGGTGGCATGCACGCACACCATGGCCAGCTGCTTTTCTGGTTTCCAGTGCACTGGAAACCCAAAGACCAGCTGGCCGCATGCATGCACACGCATGTGCACCACATGTGCACCTGTTCTTTGGGTTTTCAGCACTCCAGCACACGTGAAGACCAGCTGGCGGTGTGCGCACATGTGCCAGAAACCGGAAGGCCAGGTGACCAGTGTGCATGCAGGTGCATTTAGATTTGGGCACTCTGTGCTGAAAAGGTTTGCCATCAGTGCTCTACACCAATGTTTCTGGACCTTGGCAACTCCAAAACATGTGGACTTCAACTCCCAGAATTCCTCAGCCAGCCCTTTTGAAGTTGCCAAGGTTCAGAAACATTATATTTATGATACACAGCTATGTATACAACCCATGAATTACAGCCTAAACTGAATTAATCCATCATTGCTGAACGAAGATTGCTGAAGAATGAAGAAGGTTGAAGTCCCATCTTCTACTCCACCAAAGATCCCCTCAAAAGAGCTCTCCCGGGCTTCTCTCTCCTTTTTGCAGTTGGCCAAGGACAACTGTTTGGCATGATTGACAGAGTGAACGAAAGATGCTTGTATCGCCAAAATAAAGCTTTCCAAATCTACCAGTGGTCTCCAGCTGTGGGTGAGGTGTTATTCAGTGGTCTGCTCCATAAAAAGCTGAGAAATTCTGTACCAAATGCTTGGAATGTCGACCTACAACAAGGAGGTGTCCATTCAGATTGCTTTAGGGACAATCCTAAAGCCAAGGTAGCACAGTGGTTAGAATGCAGCATGCAGGCTGACTCTGCCCACTGCCGGAAGTTCGATCCTGACCTGCTCAAGGTTGACTCAGCCTTCCATCCTTCTGAAGTGGGCAAGATGAGGACCCAGATTGTTGGGCCAGGAGACTTGACTCTGTAAACCACTTAGAAGGGCTGTAAAAGCACTCTGAAGCAGTATATAAGTCTAAGGGCTATTGTGAAGGAAGGAAGGAAGGAAGGAAGGAAGGAAGGAAGGAAGGAAGGAAAAAGGAAGGAGGAGGAGGAAGATGAGTAGTGGTGCAGTGGTTAAAGTGCAGTACTGCAGGCTAATTCTCCTGACTGCCGATGCCTGCAATTTGGCAGCTCATCTCACCAGGCTCAAGGTTGACTCAGCCTTCCATCCTTTTAAGGTCATTAAAATGAGGAGCCAGATTGTTGGGGGAAATAGGCTGGCTCTGTAAACCGCTTAGAGAGGGCTGGAAATAGCAATAGCAATAGCAGTTAAGACTTATATACCGCTTCATAGGGCTTTCAGCCCTCTCTAAGCGGTTTACAGAGTCAGCCTATGGCCCCACAGCAACCGGGTCCTCATTTCACCCACCTCGGAAGGATGGAAGGCTGAGTCAACTTGAGCCGGTGAGATTAGAACCGCCGAACTGCAGATAGCAGTCAGCTGAAGTGGCCTGCAGTACTGCACCCTAACCACTGCGCCACCTCGGCTCTGTGAAGTGCTAGATAAGTCTAAGGACAATCGCTATTGCTATTGGTTTGGTCTCAGGATTATTCGCTGACCAGCAGGCCCTTTTCCTCTCTCCCTGCGCCACTCTAGCCAGCCAAAGAGAGGATCCCGGGCAGCCCTTCCTCATCCAAAGCCACCCCAGCTCTTTGGGGTGGATCAGCCCCTTCTCTCCCTTCGTTTGCTCTGCTTCCCTTGCCGCTGCACGTCTATGGTTTGGGGGAAATCAAGCAGGCACCGATGGAGCGATCCACCCTTGGCAAGATCTTGCGAGATAATTAGCTTCCCTCAGCTTTGTGTTTATGCTCCTGGATGGATGGCTATGCCCCCTCCCCTGAATTAAAAAGCGTTGCTTGGAACATGTCAGGGAAAAGGCAGATAAATATTTTAAGAATGCCGGCATAGATAGATGCAAATAGGTGGGGTGTTTCATCTGGAGCAACCTTTCCAGGCTGAGCCCCTTCAACTGCTCACATCAAAGCCGGGTGTAGAGATTTTGGCGTCAAATGTCTTCCCTGAAGCTTCTTGTGTGTGTGTGTGTGTGTGTGTGTCTCCTCAACAGTTGCAAAAGGCAGTACAGAGGCGAGGAAGGTGCTGTGGCTCTAGACAAGGGCAGCAGTGGGCAGAGAACAGGAAACCACCAGCAGTTTCGCAGAGGGGGCATCAGTGGGTCCAAAGCCCAGACGGTGGCTTGGGACCTCAAATGGAAAACCAGGAAGTCGCTGTCTTTAGCTCGGTTGCAAAAGGGAGCCCAGGAAGTTGGGCCTGAGGCTGTTCCTCGTAGAATGGTGGTTCCCAAACTTGGCAACTTTAAGATCTGCTGGCCCTGGGAATTTCTCGGGAGTTTTGAAGTCCACAAGTCTTAAAGTTGCCAAGTTTGGGAACCACTGTCGTAGAGGCTCACCCGCTGCACTCAGGTACTTGCGTTGGCTTTGGCTGATTCAGCAGCGCAGGGATTTCCATCGTTTCAGGCTGTTTCCTGGCTATTTTGGTGCTGTTTTTAGCCTGGGAAACAGTCCACAAATGGCCTGAAAAATGGCCCAGAAAACAGCCTGGTTTTTTGGCCATTTTCCGGGCCATTTTCAGGCCATTTTCCAGAGCTCCAGCACCCTCAAAGACCAGCACACTGGAAACCAGGAGAGCATTCTGGCCGATGGCGCTCATCCCCAAAGAGAGGGCTGTGTGTGCCACCTCTGGCAGGCGTGCCATTGGTTCGCCATCCCGGTCCTCTGGGGACGTGAGATCCCAGGTGGCCACAGGACACTAGACAGGGTTTCTGCAAGCCCAGCCTGAGGCGGTGGAGGCCACCTGGACCTTTGCCACGTGTTCTCCACCTTGTGCAGAGTGGGAGCCACGCAGGGAGCGCCCAAGGCCTCTGTGCCCAGGACTGGCATCCAGGTGTTAGTGACAATTGAAAAAGCAGCTGGGAAGCGACGGGAACCAAAGGCTGCTCAGAGGCTCCTTTGGAAGCCTGGCCGAGCTTTTAAGCCAGCGGCTGATGCATAATTTAAACTCTGACCTTGCAGAGAGCTTCACATCCAAAGCCACGGGGCTGGGCCCAACACCCAGGTGATCACCGCAACTTTCCTTGCCCTACTGCGCGATTGTCAAGAGAGCCTTCTGAAATATTTAAATCGGTTGGAGAAGCTCTCCGAAGGCCACTGGAGCAAACAAAAACACTAGACAAGATTTTTCTTCTGCAAGAGGATTTGATAAATAAATAAATATCTAGCTTTGCCAAAGAAGAAATTCAAACGGCGTTTAAAAACACACGAAGAGAAGAAAGCATTTCTTGTAAGTTTCCTTGTAAAAAAAAAAGGTTCTAATTATGCAGCACGGAAACAGTTTAGCATCTCGGACTGGCCTTCGCAACCATCGGCTTTTAACTGTCCAACCCAAGACTGCTGTTCAGCACAGCTGGCTGTTTCCCCCAATGACTTATTTGAAATTCCCTCCAAATTCTCAGAGGATTTATTCCCACCCAGGAGCGGCTCCTGCTTTCCCACTTCATCTCAGCCTGGTTTAAAATATCCAATTGCACAGCACACGTTTAAAAAATTCCCATGCAGAAATTCAAGCTTCCCCATATGGTAGAGACCAGCACTACAAGCCAAGTCAAGAAAGGGTGAAACCAGATCGATGTACATTCAAGTAGTTGAGAACCAAACAAAAACAAATAATTTCTTTTCATCGCCTTATCTCCATCTTCTGACCTTTTTCTTTTCTGAGCTGAATTTTAAATTCTAAATGGCGATTCAGGTGGCCCTTGGCTAGCAACTGGCTGCTTTCCTCACAGGCAGCTAACACGTGCGCGACCTTCCTCTTAACATGGGCTGTTTTGATCCATGATGTAAGGCGAAATCCAAGCCTTCTGCTAATCGTCAACATCTCTGACTTAACTGTCACTCCACTGGTTAGGAAATATCCAAAGGGATCCCAGGTGCACCGGGAGGAACAGAAACTCAGACCGGCGTAAATGTTGCACACGAGATAATATAACATTACCGGCGCATATGGTGCGGGGAACTCTGGGCATTGCAGTCTCAAGCTGGCCTGAGCTATTTTTAGGTGTGTTTCTTTGCTGGACAGAAAAGATTTAACAGCCCTCCTGGGATGGTACTCGACGGGTTTGAAAGTAAGCCTTGCTATCACCTCTGACTTAGAAGATTAGTAACAATATTGAACAGTGAGTAGCAGCAATATTGATTTTCTTTGGTGTTCCGTCCACAGCTCCATCCTCTCACTATCGGTTCCTCCGAGCTGCAGCAACCGAGAAATTCTGCCTAATTTCACCCCATTGGAAGATCCTCCCTGTAGCACTTCAGGAGACAAGAAAAGGCTTTGAGGAAGGGACCAGACCTTCAAAAGCCATGCTGTTGGCTCAGTTGCTCCCCAATCCTCCTCGTCCACAAAGAGTGACCATCTGTTCAACATTGCCCAAGAGCCTGCTGTGATCACATCTCTGCCCAAGAAGAGAAGGTCACCTATGATGGGCCTAGGTGGGCTTCCATGGCAGACCTTGTACCAAAAGAAAGGAGAAAGAGGGGGATGGCACGAAGGGCAAAGAACTTGGCGGCGCTAAAAAGGAGGACAGCATCTTTTACAGAGAGGCAAAATATAGCAGAATAAATACATTAGGGAAAATGTAAAAAGGGGGAGGAGAAAGTCAGTTAGCATGCGAAAATGCCTGGAGGCTCCCCCATCTTGGCTATAACTGCCTTCAGGTTAATCCAGAATTGACGCAAGACATCAACCAGACCGGAAGGAGGGAGGGAGAGAAAGAGAGAAAGAGAGGAGGAGGAGGAGGAGGAGGAGGAGGAGGAGGAGGAGGAGGAGGAAAACTTGGTGAAATCACCTGGCACCTGCTCCCAATGCCTGGACTTGCCATTCAGAGGGGGGGAGGGGGGCTGCAGGTTGGAGGTTACAGATGGTAGAGGAGGACACTTGATATGGATTGATCGAGGTTTCCATCCACTGGGCTACCTGGACAATTCTGCAGGATCTAGATCAGTGTTTCTCAACCTTGGCAACTTGAAGATGTCTGGACTTCAAGTCCCAGAATTCCCCAGCCAGCGAATGCATTCGCTGGCTGGGGAATTCTGGGACTTGAAGTCCAGACATCTTCAAGTTGCCAAGGTTGAGAAACACTGATCTAGATATTGTGTGGGGGGGGGGGAGGGGAGAGAGAAATCAACTATGCTTTGCAAAAGCACAGCTGTAATTGTATAATTCTTCACAGCTCCCTAAATAGCGTTTCTAAAGGCTGTGAGTTCCTGAGAACTCTCAAGATTTCCTGACACAGTTGTGTGTCTTCTCTGGGAGGAAAAGAGGAAAAAAAAATAACAAAGTGCGGCACTTTGATAAAGTGTGAGGTGTATTTAAAGCCCGTTTGGCAATGCAGGAGTGGGGGGGGGCACGGTTGCCTCGGCTCCTTGGTGGAGCGGCCATCAACCAGAGCGGGACTCTGAATGGGAAGGCTCCGGAAGGACCCGCGACACCCCGCTCACTGCCTTTGGGACGCAATGGTTTCATGACAATGACACACACACACACACACACTTTCCGGGAGAGGTGTCCTGACCACTAAAGACAGTCCAGGCGCTGTCTGACCCCCCATTCAACAGATCGAAGGATCTTCCACTAGAAAATAAAATTCAAGGTGTGTGTGTGTGTGTGTGTGTGTGTGTGTGTGTGTGTGTGTGTGTGTGTTAATCACTCTTTACTTTAAGGGGCAAATGTGGCCAGGACACTTGCATTTTTGCACTGATGCCCACTGAATTCTGTTGTGAGAAACAATTGGTTTTTTTTTCTCTCCATTCATTTCTTCTCCTCACCACTCTTCAAACATTTAGAAACCGCTGCCCCCCCCCACTGCCACCACCTGGCTCCAGTTGTTTCCCTCTATCCTGGCCCACCCCAAACCTTTGGTGGTTCCTTACGGGGCCCTTGGGGGCTCCAGAGACAGGCTCCCCAGAACCCACCTTGACCAAGCGTGTGTCCCAAAACATCCAGACCGAACGGTTCTTTTCCCCAACTCCTGGTAGACAAGACGGTGGGAAAAGGTCCGACTCAGCACATATGAGAGGACTTGACTAAAAAGAGGGGGGAGGCAAAGGAGGAGGAGGAGATGGCCTCCTTCCAGCTCTGCTCCATGGAAGGTTGGGAAGCCTGAAGGTAGCAGGAAGACAATGGAGCTCTTCCCCTCATTCTGCCCTTCCCTTGTTTTTTTTCTTTTGGAAATAGCCCTTTCCTGCTTCTGCCCCCAACCCTTCCTCCTCTTTGTCTCTTCTCCACCGACACCCCCCCCCCATAAAGCACCACTGTACGCCCAGCCCTCTCCTTTCCTCCCCAGTTCAACTAATGAGCCATAAATAACTCAATGAAGGTGTCAACAAAGAGAGTCATTTATCATAGCTTGTCAGGAGGACTCCTTCTTTGGAGGAGAAAGCAGGGACTCGTGCAATGTGTCCAAGATTTATTCCTCGAGTGGAGCCCCCTCCCCCTCCTTTGCCGTCTTACCCAAAATTTATCTTGCGGAGGAAGCCATGCAGGTGTGCAGCTTTTGACAAATAAGCCACCGAGCCTGGTATTCATCACCGCCAAGCTTTTGTGGGACAGAGGCAGGGGAAATAATATATTCTCTGCAAGAAAGTACTTGTGATTCAGTGAGCTCTGGAGTGCAAGGGAGGACGGCGGGAAGACAAGGCCATTATTTCAGCCTCCTTTGTCTGGGAGGAGGCGGGGCTGTGGGAAGTAACTTTCCCATCCAAGTCTCCATTACTCACGGCACGGTTAAGCTACCCCCAAAGGGAATGGGGTCACCCAGATTTCCCCAGACCTTTCTTTTAAGAGCCCCTTCCCCAAGTTGGAGCCATCTAGGAACATTGGCGCTTCTGTCGGAGAGAGGCTGTCCCTCTCGGGAGGAGGGGTCAAGTGGGGAATCAGTCTAGAATCGTTAGGTAGACACAAGAGAAGGTCCAGCCTCCTTTCGATGCCATTGGACCTTATCTCGTCTTTCCCAGGGGCAAAATGCCAGTGTCAACTCCTAGTCATAGTGAAGGAAGGTGGGAGGAGCACATTCCACACATACTTTCGGCTAGAGTCGGATCTCAGATTCCTAGTTTTGCATTGAAACTTGGCTCGATACTCATGAATCAAGTAGGGCATTTTTTAGGAAACCTGACAGACAGCCTGAGAAGATTGCTGCGAACTAGGCATTGGGCAATAAAGGAGCTACTTTATATCCCATCATGTGGGTCTGGTTATTCGTGACTGAAGCATCAACCCCCCCAGTTCTCCTTGGGGCATGGACGGCAGCACTTGGGGGTCTAATGAAATGGGGGTGTTTACTCTGGAGTCCCCCGCTTTTTGCTTCGACCACACCCCTTTCCTTCACTGTTTCCAACCACATCACACAAGGGCAGCCTACAGGTCTTCGACAATTAGGACAAGCAAAGCGGGTCACAATGTGGACCACACGCTGTCCAGGATTTGTCCAAAATTCTCCCATCCTTCTGCCCTGCCTCTTATCTACTGCACCTACCCATAATTATTCCAAGCAGCCCAGAGAACACGAGACACACAGCGGGAGCAAAGGAAGGAAACATAACCTCCAAGTCCCTCCCTAGCTCGCTCTTTCAAAATAGGTTTCTGTCACCTTCCCTCCGACACGAAGGGCGCACGCTGCACTCCGCACTGACAACCGAGGGGGCCTCATTAAAGCAGCAACTCGGTTCCGTAGCTGAGCTGGGATGATTCTTCCCCTAGCACATCAGGTAAGGATGCTTGCACGCCCACGTTTTGTCAACAGAGAGAGGGATCAGTTGGAAAAGAGATTAGATTTCATTTCTCAGGCTTGGGTGTCTATCCTGACGGAGCTCGGAGTCTTTAAAAAAAACAACAACACTGCTCAATTGTTTTGTTGCAAAAAGAAAAGAAACCCACTTGCAATAAAGTGAGAGAGCTGGAACCAGAGATGGTATTCAGCAGGTTCTGACTGGTGCTGGAGAACCAGTAGCGGAAATTTTGAGTGGTTCGGAGAACCGGCAAATACCACCCCTGGCTGCCCTTGCCCCCATCTATTCTCTATCTCCAGAGTCTCAGCTGATCGGGAGAAAATGGGGGGTTTGCAGTATCCTTCCCCTGCCACGCCCACCAAATCATGCCACGCCCACCAGGCACGCCCACAGAACCAGTAGTAAAAAAATATGAATCCCACCACTCGCTGGAATGTCCCTTTTTCCAACCTTTAGGAGCAGCTCCAGCCTGGGAGCATCATAGCTGCCCGTAGACAACTTAAAATAAGCCTCCAAGAAGAGAAGAAGTTTGGTTACTGTAACTTGAGCACATTACGGGAAGCAAAGTCTTATTATTAAAATAAACCTAACAGGGTTGTTTTTTTCTTTATGCACACAAAAGCCCGGAACTATTTAGGGGCAGGCAAAGCTGAGCCGCTGTCAACACTGAATACAAACGCTTTCTCCTGCTCCCAAAAGGAGGAATTCAGAGTAATTTGGCCTCCCAATAAACGGAGGATGCTTACGAAATACACCAGCCCAGCTTTATGGAACTTCGCTGGTTTGGGAAAAAACGATGGGATAGACCTGAAACCTCAGATGACTCTTAAGATGATGGAGTCCTCTCTTGGAGAGAAAAGGCAAGTGGGGCGATCTCATCTCAAGTCTGAAGTCCAACCGATAGGCCCAAAGGGCAGTTGTTGAAAGAGAGCAATAGCAATAGCAATAGCAGTTAGACTTATATACCGCTTCATAGGGCTTTCAGCCCTCTCTAAGCGGTTTACAGAGTCAGCATATCGCCCCCAACAACAATCCGGGTCCTCATTTTACCCACCTCGGAAGGAGGGAAGGCTGAGTCAACCCTGAGCCGGTGAGATTTGAACAGCCGAACTGCAGAACTGCAGTCAATAGCAATAGCAATAGCAGTTCGACTTATATACCGCTTCATAGGGCTTCCAGCCCTCTCTAAGCGGTTTACAGAGTCAGCATATCGCCCCCAACAACAATCCGGGTCCTCACTTTACCCACCTCGGAAGGATGGAAGGCTGAGTCAACCCTGAGCCAGTGAGATTTGAACAGCCGAACTGCAGAACTGCAGTCAATAGCAATAGCAATAGCAGTTCGACTTATATACCGCTTCATAGGGCTTTCAGCCCTCTCTAAGCGGTTTACAGAGTCAGCATATCGCCCCCAACAACAATCCGGGTCCTCACTTTACTCACCTCGGAAGGATGGAAGGCTGAGTCAACCCTGAGCCAGTGAGATTTGAACAGCCGAACTGCAGAACTGCAGTCAATAGCAATAGCAATAGCAGTTCGACTTATATACCGCTTCATAGGGCTTTCAGCCCTCTCTAAGCGGTTTACAGAGTCAGCATATCGCCCCCAACAACAATCCGGGTCCTCATTTCACCCACCTCGGAAGGATGGAAGGCTGAGTCAACCCTGAGCCAGTGAGATTTGAACAGCCGAACTGCAGAACTGCAGTCAGCTGAAGTAGCCTGCAGTGCTGCATTTAACCACTGCGCCACCTCGGCTCTTGAGGTCTTCTTAGATGGTGAGAACCTAAGTTGACTTGGTTCTTCTCCCTTAGTGCCCTAAAAGCCTGACCAATCCAAGCCCTTCATGCAGCCCCCAACAATGGAATCAAACACTGCACTTCCCAAATTCTTCAGGTTGAGACCCTCTCGGTTCCTCTCCCAGAATTCCTGGTATCCCCACCCCCACCAACCCCCCAGTTCTCCTTCCAGCTCATTGCAACGACAGCCTTCAAACACCACGATGTGAAGGACACATATTTGCTTTCTCCCAGCGCTTTGATTTATGGCGTTTAAATTGTTCTCGCCTTACACTTGAGCTCCGAGCGCAACCCGAAGGTTCCGACACTGAATTATATATTTGTTCTTGGGTGCTGCGCACTCGGCAAGCCAATCAAACCTCGGCGACTCGTGTGTAAAGCCCGGCGGTGACTCTTGGCGTGCTTCCGTTGTCTCCGGTTTGCCTTCTGTGGATTCAAACTGATCGCCTGACTTTTAACACAGCGGGGACGAAAGCACTTACTTGTAAAACAAAGCAAGGGCTTGTTCGGAGGGGAATGTGATAATCAATCCAGTTGCCACTGAGCAAGTAAGTGTTCATTTACCATGATGTGACCTGCAGCAATAATATATTATGCCTTTTGCCAGCAGGAACTCAGCCAGCTGCACTACATGGGGACTTTGTCGGCAATCACTCACAACCGTTCTTCCCAACCTTTTGTTCACCACTCATTAAGGTGAATTATAACAAGGAGATAGGAGGTGTTTTTCTTTTTCCTGGAGCAATCCACGGCCAGAACCCATCCCATGGATCGGAGAGAGCGGTGACCCCGGGAGGCAGGGACAGTGCAACCTGGACGATAGTTTGATTCCGCTGGAGAAGGTCCCAGCTACAGGTGGGCTATATCAAGAACTCAGCCAACTCTGGGGGCCATTTGCCTCGGTTAAGAGCCGAGGTGGCGCAGTGGTTAGGGTGCAGTACTGCAGGCCACTTCAGCTGACTGCAGTTCTGCAGTTCAGCGGTTCAAATCTCACCGGCTCAGGGTTGACTCAGCCTTCCATCCTTCCGAGGTGGGTGAAATGAGGACCCGGATTGTTGTTGGGGGTGATATGCTGACTCTGTAAACCGCTTAGAGAGGGCTGAAAGCCCTATGAAGCGGTATATAAGTCTAACTGCTATTTCAGCTGACTGCAGTTCTGCAGTTCGGCGGTTCAAATCTCACCGGCTCAAGGTTGACTCAGCCTTCCATCCTTCCGAGGTGGGTGAAATGAGGACCCAGACTATGGGGGCGATATGCTGACTCTGTAAACCGCTTAGAGAGGGCTGAAAGCCCTATGAAGCGGTATATAAGTCTAACTGCTATTGCTATTGCTATTTGCCCATGGTACGCCCAACGCTTAAAATGGTATGGGCCTTTGTAAGATCACTTCACAATCCCTGATTGGTGAGGATCATCACACCATCCCCACAACTGGCTGCACTTATGGGGCATTAAAGCTCTCCTTGGAGAAGCTGGGTGGTTGTGGCAGATGGGACCTTGAACTTCCAAGGCCCCTCAAGAGCAGCCGTCCCACAGAGAGTTTAGATGTTGAGGGTGTGGAGGTTGCCCGAAGGTGGCTATTTAGACTTCTCGTTTGAATTTATGACTTGGGTTTTGTTGATTGCAAAAATGCTATGGAAACTACGGAAGAAGGAGGCAGGTCTATAAATCTATATGGTCCTATAAATAAATGCCGGAAAGGCCATAGGTTGCCTCCTTGGTTTCTGGCTGAGCAGGAGAAGAGCTCGGCTGTCCCTGGAGGTGTTGCAGCTTAGCTGGAAAGCATTCAGAGAACAATCCATTAGAGCAGGAAAGAAGATGTTGCCCTTTCACTCTCCAACACACACACACACACACACACACACACACACACACACACTCACACACACTACACCCATCCCTTGCAGATAAAAGAGCTCTCCCTGTACTTCTTGGCTGCCCCCCTTTCAACTGCCCCATGCTTTCTCCTCCAGAATGCAAACCCACCAGCAGATCCTCCAGCCCATCTGATCTTTCTACCCTTCTTTTCCAGCCCTCCCAACTGCCCAAGCCCCCCCTCCCCCCAAACAGAAGAGGAAGAGCGACAAGCCCAGGCCAAGGGGTTCCAGAGGTGGCATCCTCAGAGGCTGCCCTGCGTTCTCTCCTCCTCCTCCTCCTCCTCCTCCTCCTCCTCCTCCTCCTCCTCCTCCTCCCTCCCTCCCTCCCTCCCTGCCTTCTTCCTTCCCTCTTTGCAAGAGATGCTGCATCCCAGCCTCCTTCCTTCCGTTCTGGAGGCTGGTGAGCTGGGAGGGAAACTCCCCCCCTGCTCCACCTCTCGGGGGCTGCTCTATTAATATCCAGAAGCTGCGTGACCCCTTTGCAATGGGCCCTCAGGGTGCCACATAACTTGCTCAAAACTATTACCAGAGTACAGTAAGACGAAGCCAAAGCGCTTATTTTTAGATTGATGCCCTATCTCTGTGTGTCACTGCAGAAGTGCAGCCCTTACTGATAGAACAGGAGTCCAGGTTTTTCGGGGCAACAATAAGCATCCCTTTTTGCTGCAGACCAGCCTTCCCTGACCTGGCTGAGGGGGATGGGATTGGTGGTCCCATGCAGCTGGAGGAAGCCGACGTAGACTGGATTCCTAAGTCCGAAAGGAAATTCCTTTCCTTGACTTCAAGTCAGTCAATCAGAATAGAGCTGGAAAGGACCTTAGAGGTCTTCTAGTCCAACCCTCTGCTCAAGCAGGAGATCCTATGTCATCTCAGAAAACTGGCTGTCCAGTCTCTTTAAAACTTCCAGCGTTGGAGCACCCGCAACTTCTGGAGGCAAGCAGTTCCACTGGTTAATTGTCCTCACTGTTAGGAGGTTTCTCCTTAGTTCTAGGTTGCTTCTCTCCCTGATTAGTTTCCATCCATTGTCTTGCTTTGTGGCACTTTAGAACATCAGTTGGCCACACTCTTCTTTGGGGCATCCCCTCAAATACTGAAATGCTGCTATCATGTCCCCCCCTAGTCCTTCTTTTCCCTAGACTGGCCAAACCCAAATCCCGCAACCGTCTGACTTTCTCAAAGGCATTGAGTCAGCCCAGCCCTCGGGGTCCCAAAAGCTCCGTTTGAGCAAACAGATTCGTCATCTTGTGTGAGCACAACGAAAGAGAAACCAGAAACGGGTTTACAAGGACTTCCGTTTGGTATCCTGTATTCCAGGCACTCTTGAACCACAGGCAGCCGCCTTACAGAAGAGGCTTTAAAGCTCAGACCGAAGCAGCAAGGAGAATTGACAAAAGTGCCCTTGGACGGCAATTTCATACTGAAGACACAAAACGGAGGGAGGGGAAATGGGCACCCTCTAAAAAAGAAAAACGATTTCTGCGGCATTTTTCAAATGAAGGCGAGGAAGAATTCTTGACTGTGATTTCTACTGCTTCAAAGTAAATGAAATAACAATTGTTCTCTTTGCACCAGATCAGGTTCCATCTCACTGTGGGACCTAGAATACAAGCCAGCCAAAACTCTATCAAGGAAGTATTCCTGAGCCCTTTAGGTCGGCTCAATTTCTCTTGTTTTCCAATATTTAATCTGTTGTACGTCTCCTGTCCTGCGTGCATTTCTCCAACACATATTAATGTTGGTGGGGTTTTCTTGGTTTGCTTTTTAACCCTAAATTGAACTACAAAATTTGGGGACATGAGAATATTTAAGTTTCAGAGTTTTGGCAGTGTGACTATAAACCCAGGAGCAAAACACAGCATACAGCGGCTTTATACAATTAACGGTGGTTTATATATATACAGAACTATATAGAGACAAACACATGCAGATTAATCCCTTACCACTCAGCTACGGACACAAGGAGAGAAATGAGATACATGATGAGAGAGAGAGAGAGAGAGAGAGAGACAGAGATAGAGACAGAGAGACAGAGAAGAGAGACAGAGAGAGAGAGAGAGATACACAGACAGAGACAGAGGAAGAGAGAGACAGAGAGAAGAGAGAGAAAGAGAGAGAGAGAGAGAGAGACCCTCTAATGGCCACCCTCCCCTTTTTCAGTTTCCATCAGGTCAGGAAGCCTGAATTAGGCAGATTTGGCCCAACTGACTGGCAATTTTCCCAACCAGGATGAGAAGAGCCCATAATGCTAACAAAAGCCCTTAGACATATATCCCGCTTCACGGGGCTTCAGGACCCCCTTTAAGCAGTTTGTAAACCGCCTCTTTCCCCCCCTCCTTCCCCTCCTACCACCCCCAAGGCTGACTTCAGAGAAAGAGGATTTCCATGCAAAAACGGAAAAAAGGAAGAAGTCGGAGAGCATCTGAGCAAATCGATGCATTCCAAAGACTTCCATTTTGCCACGTTAGCTTCCCAAGCGATGCATGTTACAGACATCTGTTCCAAAAGGGCCTGTCAGAGGTTTTGCGATGCGTTCAATATCGACAAATGGCAGAGAAATGCTACCGATTGGGCGAAAACGCAGGAAAAAGCAAGCAAAGTATTTTCAGCATGCAAAATCTCTCGACGTGGAAACTAAAGCGAGTGGTAATGAAAACCTCTTCGTCCCTTTCATGAAAAGCGAACAAGATATTGTTACGGGTGCACTTTATGGCCTCTTTTGGGCCTTTCTTTCAGGGCTGCAAGCTTCTGGTTTAGCTTTCTTCTTTCTCTCTCCCCAACTTAGGTTGAATTTTATTTATGCCCATCATATTTTTACCTTTCGCTCTTTCCTTTCCCGCCCTGTCACTTTTCCCTTTGAGTTCTACCCTTCCTCTCTTCCTGTTATTGAAAAACGGCACCCAATCTGTCCTCTGCCCTCCTACCTAACCCGCTGGTAACCCACCTGAGCCAACTCTCCAGTCGTCGTCCCCCCCCCCTTGGCCAAAAATTAAATAAATAAGAATCCCAAGAGTTTCCGGGATTCGTCAGCAGATGGCAACAGCGAGCCAACCTTGGCGCTCGGGCGAAAGTCAACAGAATCAGACCTAGTTAAGAGACGCGGATGGAAGACCACCAGAGAATACCAGGGCTATAAATAGACAGGGAAGTTTTTAGTGGGGGGGGGGAGGGACACCTTCCCAAGAGAAAAGAGTGGCTAACTATTTCTGCATTGCTACTGAGAGAACGGCAGGGATGAGTCTCAGAAATCATCTGGGGGTTGAGCCTGCTTTGAGAGCCTTGGGTCCCCGTAGCGTTAGGAGAAACCGGGAAAGGAAATAGTTACGGAGCAGAAAAGAGGGTGGTGGAGATTTTTGTATACCCTGCGAGGCGTGAAAAAGAAGGGCAAATGCTGCAATGAAGCCTAGGTATTAAAAGACGCTGGCGGCAAAATTCAAATAAGAGAATTGCTCTTTGCAACACCGAGGCCCAGGACTGTTTCTCCCCCGCAAAAACTCAGCCCTCCATTCATCTTTCTCATTTCCATCTGTTGGGTTGCAATGCCCATTGTCCCCAGCTGCCACAGCCAAGTGGACCTGATAATTCCAGCCCTCCCTTCCTCCTTCTTTCTGGAGCCCCTTCCTCAAAACTTTGGTCCCAAAGCGATGGTGGTGAGGATGCTGTCGTTTGGTTTTTGCACTGTCGCCTTTTCATTGGTTTTGAGATTGGCTGAACCTTTAGCAGCCGGTGAGATTCTTTACTGTTAAGGTTGCAATTGGACGTGCTTGACGAATCTGAAAAGACGTAACATTTATCAAACGTTTGACTTGACTAAAAAAACAAAACAGACGTTGGTGGACACCAGCCTGTCCCCAGAGCATCCTTCTTGAGAGGCTGGGAGCTTTGCAAGTTTTCCAGCTGAGAAGAAACTTTTGTGGCAAAGAACAAATCCTTGGAAGAAGGAGGAGGAGGAGGAGGAGGAGGGGGGGGGGAAGAGGAAGAGGAAGAGGAAGAGGAAGAAGAAGAAGAAGAAGAAGAAGAAGAAGAAGAAGAAGAAGAAGAACAACAACAACAACAACAACAACAACAACAGAAAACAAGGGAGAAGTAAAAGTCAAATGACTCTGGGCTTCCTCCTCCTCCTCCTCCTCCTCCTCTTCCATGGTCACAGATGATGTGATGCTTCCTTGACAAATATGAATGTTCTAGTCAATTCCGGCTATTTCTCACAAGTGGAACATAGCACACCTTGGATATATGTGATGGTGTCTCAGGTATGGCAGATCTTCCCAAACTGTTCAGGAGGTGGCTGCCAGCATCTTGGTGGCTTCCATACCTTGAGAAGGTGGAACAACTTTTTTGGGGGGGAAGGTGACCTTGCCCTTTTTTACTTACACATGTGTGTACACAGGCAGCCCTGCCCTTGGGGGTCAAAAATGCCACATTTGAGGGCTTTCAAAGCTGAATGGCGAGGGTCCTTCTTTCCTCCAGTGACGGAAAAGCTCTTCATAAGGAAACGGGGAGCATGAAACATCTAAATGATGCCAACGTGGCTTTGGTTGAACTATGAGCCCTCCAACTTCTGCCTTAATTGATGACCTTCAAATAAGTATTGGGCTGTGTACACCTTCTCCAAGCGAAGCACCCAGGAAAAGACACGCATTAGCCGCCAGGCCTTCTACCTGTGGTGGGGGAATCCTTCGGGAGACTCGCGTAATATTCCAGCCCCATCCTCTAGGAACTGATTCCCATGCCAGCATCACTGAAAGGCCTTGGTGGGTTGGAGGGCAATAAACCAGCCCATGGTCTGCCCCATCTCTCTCTTTCTTTTTAGGGGGGGGAGGAGAAGTGACGACTTGCAAGTTCAGCATTTTTCAGATATGATCCAAGATTTAAAAGTCTCCAAAGAAAAAGATTCCATCTCAAATTAGACCGCAGAACCCGGAGCCTGAAGTCAAACCGTCCTGCCATAAACCAGCAGTTGAGAGACAAATTATGGGATGCGACCCAGCAGGTCCTCCGGGGTGTTGTGTTTAACAATAAACCCATTATATTATTAACTTGGTTCAATGGAAACCACGGTGGGGATCGCACCAATTTAATTTTGAGCACTGCAGGAAGCTTCAAAGGTGCAAAAACCATAGGAACGGAAAGAGCTGCTATCTTAAAGCATTTCTGGGGTGCGTAACCCCTGCATCTGCACCACTTGCTGCTAAAGTCCACAGCCGAGCCGTCTTCTGATCTTGCCAAGGCGGTTTTCTTCTCCATTCACAAGATTTTACGGTATTTGCTCTTCCTGCTTTCCAATATTTCAGCAGAATAACAAGATTGGAAGGGACCTTGGAGGTCTTCTAGCCCAACCCCCCTGCTCAAGCAGGAGACCCAAATGGCTGTCCAGTCTTTTCTTAAAAGCCTCCAGTGATGGAGCACCCAGAATCTCTGGAGGAGAGACGTTCCACTGGTTGATTGTTCTCGCTGTCAGGACATTTTTCTTTAGTTCTAAGAGGTGGTGAGATTCAATTTTTTTTTTTTACTACGGGTTCTGTGGGTGGGGTTTGGTGGGCCTGGCAGGGGAAGGATGCTGCAAAATCCCCATTCCCTCCCCACTCTGGGGGCAGCCAGAGGTGGCATTTGCCGGTTCTCTGGACTACTTAAAATTTTCGCTGCCGGTTCTCCAGAACCTGCCAGAACCTGCTGAATTTCTCCGGTTGCTTTTCTCCTTGTTTAGTTTCAATCCATTGCTTCTTGTCCTGCCTCCGGGTGCTTTGGAGAATAGGCCGATCCCCTCTTCTCTGTGGTGGGTTTTCTGGGAGTACCGGAGGCCAAACCCATTTCATCTCGGTTCAGTTCTGACTTCTCCTCCCTCTGCATTCTGCGTGACCACCACACACCAAACCAGCCTCTCCCCCACCAACGGGTCTCTCTATTCAGCCAGTCCTGAAAGATGACCACCGAATGAAGCTTCTCTCCATGCAGATACAAGAAGCCACGATCTTCTGGTCCGAATGCAATGCAAAGCCATCATCAGGGGAGGGGGGGATTCAAACATTCTGAATCCCTGCTTTCAGGGACCTCATAAGCCTCCAAAATCTCCACGGGACCTTTGAAGTATCATCCCCAACTCTTCCCAGATTCTGGACGGTTAAGGAACAGGGGTCCACAAAGGCCACGCATTTTAAGGGAAACTTCTCAACCAATCCAGCTGCAGCAGGGAATGTCAACCTTCCACTGACATTTTATTCCATTATTTAAATTACTGGTTACGCTGCTGGCTTTATCTTATTGACAGCACATCTCGGCAGAGGAAAAAAAACATTAATCTGCCTTGGAAACTAAAATAAAAGCAGAGGGCAGTCGGGGAAATTCAGTTGGGATGGTGATTTTGCAAGTAATACTTCTCGGGGTTTGATGTGCTCCCCTCTCCCTTCTGCTTCTGAAACCTCAGGGCGGGAGGGAATTGTAGAAGGGCTGTGTGATGTGCAGGGTAGCCAGATGCTCATATTCCTGGTGGACTTATGTAGAGCATTCAGGAAGTTCTGGATTCTGCACCATCAGCGATTCCTCGGCCTTGATTGGTGTCCGTTGGAAAGGCCCATCACTTCTGTCCTTGGCCAGAATCCCCTCCTTCTGCTGTTTTTTTCTCTAGAAATAATTCTTCCTCTATGGCTCCTTCAATGTCCTGAAAGGAGGCAGGTGGACCCAGAGAGGAGGACATTGGTTGTCCTCAAGGAAAGGCTGGAGAAGCAACTCTTGAGGGTGCTTTCATCTTGGCCCTCGCCCCGAGTTTGGGAGTGGGTTGGTGGAGGGTTGGCTGAATTCCATGGTCTTGAGACTGCCGTCCATCTCTTGGTTACTATACAGATCTTGGAAGGCCTTGAAAACGTCTCTAGTTTCTCTTAAAATAAAATCCAATGAGACCCTCCTGCTTAGTCTCAGGTGGGTTTAGGAGAACATGAGAAGCTGCCTTATCTCAAAACTTTTATGGTCCATCTTCTCTTGCTCTGCCTTCCTTCGCCCAAAGACCCCCTGGGGGCAAAGCCCCCTCAGCAGCCAAGGCTAGCTTCTTCTCCATCACCAGGCACAGAAATGGAACCCCTTCTCTTAAGGGTGTCTGAATTCATGAAAGGAAAGCAAAAAATACATCAACAAAATCAGGAAGAAGGGAGATCAAAGTGAACTTGACTGTCAATTAAAATGTGATTTAAAAAAAAAAGAAAAAAGAAAGGGGACTGCAATCTCGCTGTTGTTTTCATAACATCTATTTATTATGAGTGGGGATTTTTTTTTTAATCTGAAAGCTTCTCGTTAGTAAAGCATGAATTTTTTATGCTCTATTTTCTGCATTCTTCTCCCGTGTCTCGGCTTCATGCGGCATTTAAGAAAAGCAGCAGATCCGCGAGTTACCCTCCAGCTCACTAAATCACCACATAATAGGATATAAGCAGCACATTAATTACCGTCATCAAGAGAATTAGTATGTCTATCTGTAAATATTAAAGCAGCCACCCTACCTCAAAAGGGAGGGCTCTAAGACAGACGCACTTCAGGGCCCCCGGGTGCACCGGAAACCCGACATGTTTCTGATGCTGCCAGCCACAAAGAGCTTGCGTGACTGAGAGACAAGGGTGGCTTCCAGTCGGCATAACTGACAGTTCGATTGTGCACGTGCATGGGCAGTTCATTGGAAATTGTTCTGCGCATGCGTAGAACTCCCCCAGAAGATGGTGACGGCAGTGACAGGGGAAGCGGTTCAAGGGCATGGCCAGCCTGGGTCGTTGCTGGTGGTGGTTGCTGGTTCTGTGTACCACAACTGCTTCAGTCAAACCGGTCCGAACCCCCCTCTGCTTAGAGGGGCTGGAAGCCTGCACAGAGATCAGCCATGCTCATCTCTGTGTGCACATGAGGAGGCTGATCACTGGCACGGATGTTACCTAGTTGGGTAATGAAATGTTTGCTAAAACACAATTAAGCTCAAAGAGCACCAGGGACCCCTCAGTTCAACCCCGAGCTACCAATATTCTCCCTTATTGGTAGCTCCAGTACCCAACAGCAGGTTGCCCTGAAAAAACATGTGAGTCCCTCATAGCAACAGCAATAGCAGTTAGACTTATATACCGCTTCATAGGGCTTTCAGCCCTCTCTAAGCGGTTTACAGAGAGTCAGCATATCGCCCCCAACAATCCGGGTCCTCATTTCACCCACCTCGGAAGGATGGAAGGCTGAGTCAACCCTGATCCGGTGAGATTTGAACAGCCGAACTGCAGAACTAGCAGTCAGCTGAAGTAGCCTGCAGTGCTGCACTCAAACCACTGCGCCACCTCGGCTCTCGTAGACTTCAGAAGTCTACGTGTGATTGCTTCAACCTTGGCGTCTGAACACTCTTCTCCTTCCTTTCTTCGCCCCCCAAAAGGGGCACCTGCCTTCAATATTTATTCCACTCCTGCTGGCGTGAATGTTTCTCGAACATCCAGGTCCCCAGTTGAAAGAGGGAAAGCAACTTCTAAGAGTAGGAGAAAGATCAGCAGCTGATCATTTCATTCTAAGCAAATATTTTTTCCATCTCAGGGAAAAGACACACGTTTGTGAAAGGACGTCCCTTGTATCATGTCTCACTGTGGCCACAAAGAGTTCTTGGAGTTAATGGTGTGGGTATGAAGAGAAGCCCACCGCTCCCTGGTCGGTATCCTTCAGAGGGGCCTCTCAACCATCTTTCACCCAACATAATCCAACATCGCAACGTTTTTCTGGGCAATTAACCTTCCTAGCAGTGGATGCCAACCAGTAGGCGTGAAGCCGAGAAGGCCCACGGGTGACCTGGGGACCAATCCGTCCCGTGAAGCACTTTTATGGAGCCATAAACCTCTTTTTTTTCCTGACTCTTTCACTTCTACCCTACCGTGTGAGGAAGCCACTTGGCTCCAACACCTCTAGTTGTGTTTTGTCAGCAAGGCCCAGGCAGGCAATGGCCACGCCTGAACCGCTAGGCAGAAATAGGAAACGCTTCATAGCGCCTGCAGAAAAAAAAGAGAGACTTTTAGGCATCACGAAGCAGTGAAGGAACAGCCAAGAATTTGGAAGGTTGAGGAGTAGAAGGAAAGATAGGAAGGAGAGGAGAAAGGAGAGGAATAGGAGAAAGGGAAAGGCAGAGGAAGAATGGGAGGGAATGTAAGAGTAGGAAAGAGGGGAGGAATGGGAAGAAGAGGGGAAGGGTAGAGGGGAGGAAGGGGAAGGAGAGAAGAAAGGAGGGAAGGAAGGAGGGAAGGAAAGAGGGAAGGAGGAGGGAAGGAGAGAAGGAGAGAGGAAAGGGGGGAGGGAAGGGGGAAGGAGGGAGGGAAGGAAGGAGGGAAGGAAGGAGAGAGTAGGAGAGAAGAAAGGAGGGAAGGAAGGAGGGAAGGAAGGAAGAAGAAGTAGGAATGTTGTAAGATAAGATGGAGTTATGGGATGGTAAGAAAGCAATTTCAAGTATATTGAAGAGGAGAGGAGGAAGGAAGGAAGGAGAGAAGAAAGAGAAGAAAGGGGGGTAGGAAGGAGGGAGGGAAGGAGGGAGGGAAGCAAGGATGGAAGGAAGGAGGGAAGGAAAGAGAGAAGGAGAGAAGAAAGGAGGGAAGGAAGGAGAGAAGGAGAGAAGAAAGGAGGGAAGGAAGGAGGGAATGTAGGAGAGAAGGAAGGGGGGAAGGAAGGAGGAAAGGAAGGGGGAAAGGAAGGAGAGAAGGAGAAAAGAAAGGAGGGAAGGAAGGAAGGAAGGGGAAGGAGGGAGGGAAGGAAGGGGAGTAGGAGAGAAGAAACGAGGGAAGGAAAGAGAGAGGGAGGGAAGAAGTAGGACCGTTGTAAGATTTAAAAAAAAAAAGAATTTGGAAGGTTGCTCTGAAGCAAGGAGAGAATTTTCCAGCCTGATGTTCTGCAGACCTTCAAAGTTGCAAACCTTCCTAGCTCTGGCTTCGGAATTAGCAGACAATCAGCTAATGTCTCTCTGAGTCCTCTCCTGCCCTTCAGATGCGAGAGATGACATCTTGCAGGTTCCTGGCCAGCGCAGCCAGACGCCTCAAAAAGTCCGGTCCAGCTAAGAGAGGGTCAGGAGGGGAGGAGGAACGGTTGGGTCTGGAGATGGTTATCTAGGCAACTTCCTCCATGCAAAGCTGGCTCATGGCAGGGCAATTGGCAGTTGTTTTTTAATTCCAGAACCTTCTTTTAAGAAGAAAGAGGAGTGTTCAATCCTCCAGCTGGCTTCCATGGCTCTCTTTCGCTAAGAGAGAAAGAGTGATCTGGCACTTGGCACCCTAAAAACGATCCTGGGCTGCTGTTCATGGGGGAAATCATCTCAAAGGCCCTGTTCAGGACAGCCACGAAACCATTTCTGCCCCCCCCCCTGCCCAGTCACAAGAACCCAGCTGCAGGTGCCAAAAGCTGCCCAAGTAATCCCACGCCTGCTGGGTCGGCACCGTCCGGTTCTTCTTCCCGCTTCGACGTCGCCGAGTCCTGTGGGCTTCGAGGGTGTTCAGTCGGATGCAGGGCGCTGAGAGAGGTGCCAGCAAGCCGTCGTTTCCCCCCCCCCCAGTCCACAGACATCAGTTCAGAGCCCGTCATTTGCCTGGGGGTGTCTTTGTAAAGTGAGTTAAGCTTGGAAGTCAAAATAAGTTAGAGCAGTGTTTCTCAACCTTGGCAACTTGAAGATGTCCGGACTTCAACTCCCAGAATTCCCCAGCCAGCATTCGCTGGCTGGGGAATTCTGGGAGTTGAAGTCCGGACATCTTCAAGTTGCCAAGGTTGAGAAACACTGAGTTAGAGGGAGCCTTTTAAAAAAAATATCCTTTTTGCGTGCGTGTCAAGAAAGGGCATAAATCTCTGTTGAAAGCTGCTGCGTCAGGGATGGTGCTACGGAAGCTCCTTTGTGCAGGGAAAGTTTCGGACGTCACACTTTCTCAGAAAAAGGCCGAGCTGGAAGAGTCGAAAGTTTTAACAATGCACACGCAGAACTGGATTACGTAACCTATGAAAAGCAGCAGCTGGGAGAAGGTGGCGGATTTAGGCTGCCGGGTTGAAGAAACTTGGAGTTCCTCAGAGACCCGTCCGGGATGGTCCTGGGTGACGTCACCCAAGAAGAGGTGGTAAGGACAGGGAAACGCAACCTCTGACGGTGCGAAGATGGGAACCAGAAGATTCAGCAGGGGTAGCATTTTGGCAAGGCCTCATTGCAGCCAGATTTGGTGAGCCTCACTTGAATTATAGCTGAACTTTACCACAATTCCTCCCCCCTCCCTCAGTGGGTCAACTCATTAAAGTTGCCACCCATGAAAGAATTTGCCAGCTGATTCATCATCCTTTTCGCCAGTTAGTCGGTTTCATTGGCTAATAGCTCCACAGAATCCAAACTTCAGCACTGGAGCTGTTGAAAGGGAACAGCCCCTCCTTAATAAGCCAAAGCCCCCCACTCTACCTTCTGTTTTCATAGCTTTCCTTTGAGCCCCCCCATCACAGCAGAAAGGAAGCCTCCACTATCGATTCGAAGGAACCTCCTCACCCACCCAGGTCTGGCAGGTTTAAATGGCTGAATTCCACAAATTTCACTGAATTGATCTCCGTGGGTGGCCTTTCAGCGATTGCTGATATGGTAAAAAGTGCCCACAAGGAGACAATTGCGCTGAAAGATGTATGAAGAAGCCTTCTCCTTGTGAGTACAAATGAGTCAAGAAAGAAGACCAAGGACTAATCAAGGAGAACCTCTATCTTCCTGGAAGCAGAAGACTCTGGTATTTAAATACAGAGAAGCAGATGAAGACCATGGCCACACATCACATTTGGCCATGGTTTGCTTACTCTTGGTTTAAGCCACCAACTGGCAGTGTCTAGGTCCAACAAACCTACCGCACTATGACTTAGTGTTGTGTGAACCTTGCCGAAAGACCAACAGCTGGATGTTGTAACATAATTCCTTGTGTAGGTGTGGGTCACCCATGGCCCAGTGCATAACGGGGCATGCACGGCCACACTGAACCACATAGGAAGAAACAAACTCCTAAAGAACATAACATCCTTATAGTACTCCATAACATCCTAATATCCTGATAGTGAATAACATAACATCCTGAGGTTCACTCTAGATGTGTCTTACCCAACGACTCCAGGATTTGACCATATATAGACAGAACTTCCCTGAGCAGTAGATTAGAAGCTGGAGCTGGAGTGCGGGGCAAAGTAGAAGGCATGACCAAGGACTGGAGAGGGTCCTGGTCAAGCAGATGGAGGACAGAATACAAGTTTCGATGAGGCAACTGTCCAAAGAACCCATAAGGAGAAGCGCTGAGGATCTTAACACCCAAATCATCACCAAGCTTTTGATACCAAACTATCATGAGCTCATACTCCACGGAAGCTAATTTTATTCTACTAGGACGGGGAACAGGGGAGTTGGGGCCTCCACATTTTGAGATTTCATGACTCTTAACAACCACAGTCAATGGAGACACCGGTGGCCAATGACGCAGGAAACCAGTGAGGAACATCAGGAGAACTCCCAGTTCCTCGTCTCATGTGAGAAGGAGCTACAAAGGAAGCCAATTCATCACTCCAGACTGTCTGCCCCACAAACCCAAACCTTGATTGCTTCACCAATCAGTTTTGAGATCTCATCGCTCCCGATTCAACCACAATAGCTTCCAACTACCAGGAAACCTGACTTACGAGAGGCTTTTTTGTGCAAACTCTGTATCAGTATTAATTGGGGGGGGTGGGGGGAAATGGGGAACCCGAGTCTGCTATTTTAGGAGAGGAAAATGCAAGACTCTGGGAAACACGTGAAGATTATTCTGGGCCAGCAAGGGACTTAAATGTGAAAGAAAGTGAAATGGAATGTGACAAGCATGTTCCATCCAGCCAGGGCTGGAAAATCTGAAAGAATGTGGCTTAAGCATTGTCAATTGCTATTCACACTCTGATGACAGGAACAGGCCACGGTCCGAGCTGCAATTCCTGAAAAGGGGCTGTGGGAAAACAGCTTTATCCATGAATGCACAAGAGGAAAAGCTGCCACTTCCTCTTCCACATGAGCGGCCACGGAGACAAAGGAACAGCTCTTTCAGTGGCTGGCACAGTGGAGATAGAAACAGCCTCTGCAAACTGCGGCTTCCAGAATTCCTGGTCAAAAGACAACAAATCTGGGTACCACAGCCTCAGCGTAAGTCCAGGGATCTGCTCTTGAGTGTTGACCTTGAGGAGAAACTTCAAGTTAATTTCAGCAGTGGAAGAATCAATGTCAGAATTCATCCAAGTGGACAACTCGCCGGTGGGCTCAAAGAGTATTCTGTAAGGATGGGCTCAATATGATCAACAGATTATGGAGGAAGTACACGTAGACCTAACCCAAAGATCTACCAGTTTTCACCATAATCAAGAACTATTGGACATCAACAACCCAATGAGCAAGAACCTTTCTCCAGTTGGTGCCCCCTGGATGCACTAGATTTCAATACCCATCATTCCCAGCTGGCACAGGATATAGGAATGGACACCCAACCCAGCTGGAGGTCCTCAACATAGGAAAGGTGGGGAGAAGGCCCCCTTGAGACAACAGCTGCCATCCAACTCGGGGATGCTCCAGGAGACCAAGAGAAAGCTGGGAAGGTTCCACCTCACCCATTCCATCCATGGTGGAGCAAGGACGGGCTTGGTGACCCCGATTCCATGGCCACATGTATTTCAAGGAAGCCTCTGGAGCAGGTGCTTGGAATTTGCTTAAGTGACAGGGAGGACACAACCTTTACAGTAGCAGACCTGCAAGAATGGGCAATTGGCAGAGGTGAAAGATGAATAGGAATTGCGTAGCTGCCCCTTCTGGTGCCTTTGAGACAGAGGCACAGAAATTGGGTGGTGGTCTTACAAACGCAACCCACTGGCGTCCTCTTTGTGGCCATCAAAGTGGATTTGCCTGGACGGTGTGAAAGGAGAGATTACAGATATATCCATGTTATCCATTCAGGTACCCTTAAAACTCCCGGAGTTTCTCCCCCAGGGACAGTGGTGCTGCCCACTTCTGGGGTGATGGATGCCAAGATTGTGTGGTGGACCTCAAGGGGCAGGATAGGCTATGAGTGGGGAGAGGTTGAGGTTGCTCTAACCTCCTTTTCGACAAATCGCTTCCTGCTTAACGTTCCTGGAAAGGATTTTATTGGCGTCAAACTCGGCACGCTTTGAAATTAACCTTTTTAGTGAATCTTTCGCATGCAATGTGAAATTACACAGGAGTTGCGCAGTGACAGTTTTGTACTGTAGGTGAAAACATCAAAGGCCGCCCCAATCTACCTTTGAAGAGCCAAGGGGTTCTCAGGCTGCCAACTCTCCGCAGACAAGGAGAGGGAGAGGAAGATCTAAGGGCTCGGGAGTTATTTGAAGCAGCATCAGCCTAAGTAGGGTTTAATTCAGTCTTTCTTCCCACCGTGCCTTTTTATTTTATTTTTAAAAGTAAGATTCAAAAGAGGAACTGCAGGATGAAAAGGGAGAGACAGAATTATTCCCGACTGTCAAGCTATAATAATGCATAAATACATGGAAATTTCACCAACATGGCTGCCGTGTTGGTCCAGCTGAAAAGCCTCCGAGACACGCGGTGCAGAGTTATGCAACAAAGATGAGTTTGCAAATGAACTGGGAATCGGATTCCAGGGGAATCCCACAAAGGGTTCCTGCTCTTTAGAGGGAGCTCTTGGGAGGGATGAACTTCCTTAGCATTCCCTCCCCAGACTCCACCTGGAGCAGATCCCCAGCCCAGAGATGGCGAACCTTTTCAGCACCGAGTGCCCAAACCAGAATGCGCCTCCATGCATGTCCCTGGGTGTGTGCCAGTGTGCCGGAAACTCCAAGACCAGCTGGACCTCGTGCACCTGCCTATTTGGGGGGGCATTTTTCAGGGAGTTTTCAGGGGGTAGTTCAGGGCATTTTGGGGCTGTTTTCAGGCCTTTTGGGGCTGGGTTTTTTGGCCCAAAAATGGCTGAAAATGGCCTGAAAACAGCCAAAAAGTGGCCTGTTTTCAGGACATTTTTTCAGACTGTTTTGGGGTTATTTGGGGGACTATTTTGGGGTGATTGTCAGAGCCAAAAATGCCCCCAAAATGGCCAGAAAAACAGCTCAAAAAAGGCCTGGAAACCGGCCTGAAAAATGGCCTGTTTTGGCCATTTTGTGGGCCATTTTCCGGCCATTCTCCAGTGCTCCATCACCCACGAAGACCAGGTGGCGATGGCATAAGAACCCACAGAGAGGGCTCTGCGTGCCTCTCTCTGGCACATGCGCCATAGGCTCTAGTCCTTTGAACCCAGTTCCTCCCGTCCCTCAGAAAACCGCCAGGAAAATGCCACGACAGGTGAGCTTCCACTGACTAAAACCAACTTCCAGAAACTGAAACTCCAATTGAAGTGTGATAAAGATACCTAAGAATCTGCTCGGCTTGCTGGACCAGATTAGATCTTTCAGCCCAGCCCTTTTCAGGAGGATCACAGGCTTCATTGGCCAAATGGCCAGAGAGTCCAACCGGTTTAATACAGGCTGGCCAATCTCTTAGGACCACACCTGGGACTTCCCTTGGTGGCCAAAGCTAAGATTCAATCCCTGCCCCTGCACCTTTCCTCTCCTCTCCCTTCTCCCTTCCCCACTCTTCTCTGTCCTCTCCTCCTTTCTTCTCTTCTCTTCTCCTGTCCCCTCCCCTCCCTTCCCCTCTGCCATTAATTTAAACAATCTGTTCCAGGGACTCTGACTCCCTTGTGGCTGGAGGCTTCCCAAATGCCTTTGCAGGCTCCGAGGCCATTTGGAGGAACCCTGGCAGCTTCTGGTCTGCTAAATTGTTTAAAAGGAAACGAGGAGGAGGAGGAGGAGGAGGAGGAGGAGGAGGAGGCTGCCAAAGGATTTTGGGCAGAAGGACCAGGTTCTGCTTCGGAAGCAGTTGACCAAACCGTCTCTTGCCTCTATCTTGAGCTGCAGCAGATCCTGTTTAAGCTTGGATCTCATGATTCCAGAACTGGGAAGCAGACAAGGCCAAGGGAGCAGTCTGGTGTGTGTTTGGAGGGCTGGATCCAAGTGAGGGTTCAAGGAGAAGCAGCTTTCTTGTAATGAGGAAACCCCAGGCTGGAGATCGGCCCCAGAGGAAGGCGGGGAAATGTGGAGGAGAGGAGCTACAATCAAGAAAGCCGAACAGGCCAGCCAAGGCGACGGGGGTCGGCTTCAGCTTGGGAAATCTCCTTTGTTCTAAAAACATTTGCTTTCTCTGGCTTCCGCCTTCTTCTCCTCCCGCTCTCTTCAACTCTCAGGGCCAGGATTTGGGGCGCTGCTAAGTTTAATAACCTGCCCTTGGTGACAAAGTCCAGATAGGACCAAAAGAGGATCTTCTCATAACCTCCAGCTAACAACCCACATTTTCTCCATCCTAAAACCACTGCGTGGGCTCTGCTCTTTGTTTAAAAACCACCCAACCTTAATATTCCAGGAACAGAGAAATAAATATTTCGGAAATCATCCTCAGATGTCGCCACAGCAATGATCAGCCGAGATCCTCCTGTTCAACCGCAAAGAACCGACCCAGAAGAAACTTGGTCTTGGGCATCTCCAAGGCAGCCTCTCCTAACATGCTTCCTTCCTCCAGATATTCTGCAGCACTGCTCTGGCACAATGTATTGTACCTGGGGCTGATGGGGGTTGTAGTCCCAGCCATCTTGAGAGCCACCAGCCTACAAAGGGACTTGCTTCACCCATTGCCCTGCACCTCCCAAGAACAGCCTTCGTGTAGAACAGCCCTGCATGGGTCCAAAAGGCCCGAGAAAGGTTAAACTGGCCTGCTCAACAAAATCTGCAAGTCTCCTGGTCCCTGTGCGGTTAAGGCCTGATGGGGTTGGATCGTCACCTGATGCCTTACACGTATGTTGCTCCTGGGGGTTGTCAGTCACGGATCCAGGCTTAGGGAGCTGTGCCTATTCAGGCAATTCAAACCAAGGGAACTAGGCAGTGTTTCTCAACCTTGACAACTTGAAGTCCTGTGGACTTCAACTCCCAGAATTCCCCAGCCAGCATAGGTTGAGAAACACTGAACTAGAGCTTCATGTGGAATCCAGTCGCTCTCTGCACCCTTCCTGTCATCAGACCTGTAAGCCATCTTTTCTTTTTTGACTTCAGGCCGTCAACACTTTCTATCGTGGGAAACTTGGGAGAGGGGATTATGTGGAGTTGGGTGATGTGTAGCCATAACAACATTCTTCTTAGAAAGACAAGGTCATCCTTTGTCTCTGCACTTGGCCGGAACTGGGTGGGAGGAATCTGACTTCGTGGCAGTGGGCCATTGGACCATGGGATGGACTTGTGGGTGTTGGGGATGCAAGATCTTGAACTTTCAACTGGGTGAGAAAACCAGGTTCGGGTTTTCCCAGATGTGCCAACATGGTTCTTTTAATAAATTGGAATTTTGAGGAACCTCTTGCCTCGGATTCTTATTTTATTTTGGATGCTATTTGGAACCCTGACACCTGCCTTCAAATGCAGAGCAGGGGGCCAGTTTGTGACTCTAAAGAGAGAGAGGACAAGACAAGGACAAGACCACCCCCAAAGAATGAGTGACGGGGCCTTCCCAGTCATGGTTCCCCAGAACCTACTTTGCTACTATTTGGGCACCTGCCTCTCACGTAGCCCAAGAAGAAGGGTTACAGCTGGCCCAGAGGCTGCCCCTGCAGGGCCACTGTGCAGCTCCGATAACCCTTGGGAGAAGAGGGGGCTGCAACCCTTGTACCCCTCCCCCACTGCCATCCCTGGCCCTTTGGTGAAGTCAGGGGTGCAGCCCAACGAGGGATAGGGGGGCTTCCTGAGCCCCGGAGCTGGGGAGGAGGGCGGAATGGCGCCGTGTCCCTGTGCCAGATTGCTTGGCGGAATCCCCTCCCCCTTCCTCCTTTCGACGCTTCTTCGCTTTCATCTCCGCAAACTGTCATCACTGTTGTACCAACAGCCTCCTGCCACAGCGGCTCCCACTGAATAAGCTCTTGGATGCTAAACAAGATGCGTTAAGTGAGCCTTGCCAATTATTATCTCTGGCGTGTTTTCGCTTGCAAGCCGGCTTTATTTCCTTTAGCCGGCATTGTCGGGACCGTCTGTGACCTTCTTAAATATAATTAGCGCCACTTCAGAAGCCGTTGTTCGTTTAACGGCAAACAGCGGGTTGTAAATCTTGCCCTTACACACACACAAACGCACACACACACCAAGCCATTGTCAGTGCCTTTGCGAGAGCATCGTGCACTTCGCTCTCCTCTGTGCCTCTCTCTCTCTCTCCTCCCCATCCCCCCTCCAAATTCCCTTGAAGGCAACTTCTCTTCCAATGAAATTTTTCATTTGCGAATCACATGGGCTGCGAGGAGCAGGAGCAGAGATGGTGGGTAGAAGAAGCGGCTCTTGGGATGCGGGGGGGGGGGGGGGAGGAAGAAGGGCTGCCGAGTCTTCTGGATGCCCAGGACCTTTGGAGATCAGGACAGGAGGCAAGGATGTGGAAGTCAAGGTGCCCATCCCACTAGGCTTTCTCTGGCACCTTCCCAAGGGGCTGGGACTTCTCAGAGGTCTTTAGATGATTTTCAATGGTGGGGCAGCGTTCCTGTTTGGGAATTTCAGGAGGCACATCTCGGTCGGGAGAATGGACAGCAGCCCCAGGAGCTTCTCTTGAGTCTCCCATTTCTCTCCCCCCGCCCCCCCCCCCCCGGGCCAGTGAAAGGGGTGCAGTTGCCTTGTTTCTCCCCAAAACCTCTTCTGGCAACCAATGATCTGGAACCAGTGAAGTCGGGTTTCCACAATTTAATAATCCAGGCCAGTGGAGAAATTCATTTTTTTTAACTACTGGTTCTGTGGGCGTGGCTTGGTGGGTGTACCCTAGTGGGCGTGGCAGGGGAAGGATACTGCAAAATCCCCATTCCCTCCCCAGGGGTGGCATTTGCCGGTTCTCCGAACTACTCAAAATTTCCGCTACCGGTTCTCCCGAACCTGTCAGAACCTGCTGGCTTTCACCCTTGATCCAGGCTGTTCTTCCACGAGGCCTGAGGGGTTCCCAAGAGAAGCCATCAAGCTCTGGATGAAGAGACTGAGACATTCAGACATTCACCATGGAGTGATGGAAGGCAAAGCAAACCATGTCACCCCACAAACCTCAACCCCCACACACACATTTTGCATTTTCCACGAAGAACCCAGGTGTCCCTTGGTCCCACTGTGTCACCCCGTGGAAGTGGGTTGAGTAGGAGAAAACTCCACCATGGGCTGGTGGAAGGTTCAAGATGTTCTCCATGTGATGCGTTGAGGTTCTCTGCACCAATCAATATCCCACAGGATAATAAGGAAAGCAGGGGGGAAACATGAAGAGGGTCCACATACCACCTCCTCTGCCTTCTGCCCCCAAATAATTCCACCCAATCCCTCTCCAGCATCCTCCCCTTCTAATTGCTACTGGTATTGTTCAAAATGTGTTCCTTCTTCTCCTTCACCCATGCTGAGTTTCTAGCCCTGGTTTTTCTTGTAAAACCTTTCAGGATAATTATAAATTTCCCCAACAAACTCTTTGTTGGCATGAAATGCATCTTCACATTTTCTCACTTAATGCCTCCCCCAGCCCAGAGCTGCCTTGCAGCTGTAACCATTTCTTTTTTAAAAAAATTAAAATCCTGGAGCTCATTAATGCAAAAAAATAGAATTGGAATCTCAAGATCTACCTTTTCAGGGTGGGGGGACCAAGAAACCCACCCCAAGCACTTCTGTGACTTCTAGTTGCCAATTTCAGTCCATATGGAGGGAGGGGGGAGGGAGGGACCTGCTGGACGATTCCTCCAGTATATTCCTGCAACAATTTACTATACTTTGCATCACTTCCTTCTAATGCAGAGAAAAGTCCATCGTAAAGCACAATTCTCTAGATAGGATGTGTCAATTCCCAACAATTCTAACCTAGCTTTCAAGAAAGCATTAAAGAGATAGATAGATAGATAGATAGATAGATAGATAGATAGATAGATAGATAGATAGATAGATGGTAGATAGATAGATAGCTAGACAGACAGACAGTCAGACAGATATAGATAGATGGATGGATGGATGGATGGATGAATAGATAGATAGATAGATGGATGGATGGATGGATGAAGGGGACAGATAGATAGATAGATAGATAGATAGATAGATAGGTAGGTAGGTAGGTAGGTAGGTAGGTAGGTAGGTAGGTAGGTAGGTAGGTAGGTAAGTAGGTGGACAGACAGACAGACAGACAGACAGACAGACAGAGATAGATAGATAGACAGACAGACAGACATGGATGGATGGATGGATGGATGGAGATGGAGAAGGACCAATGGATGGACAGACATACATACAGATATTAAGTCAATGGCAACTCTTAGTGACCACACAGATAGACCTCCGCCATCTTGCTCTGTCCCACCCTGGCCCTCCGGGTCTTCTAACACTGCTCCCATTGCCCCTGAGTCCCTCTATCTTGCTGCTGGTGGCCTCCTCTTCATCTTCCCTTCCACCTTTCCCAGCTTCAGAGCCTTCTCCAGAGAACGGAGGGATCTTTGCATCCCGTGTCTGAAGTAGGACAATCCCACCCTGGTCTTGGTGTCTCGGGTGAGAACGCTGGTTTGATTTGTCCAATGTCCCATTGTTTCAGGCCCAGATGCATCCACGGCCTTTGATCCCTTTCCAGGTCTACCTCCAGACTGGCCTATTCAGTTCTCCACAACTCCGGGTGCAGGGAAGCTTCTAGGTAGGCAAAGTCATGACCCCCCCAATTCAGAATTATTAGTATTTTCTTTTCCTGCCAGAGGCCCAGGGTTAAAAGCCAGACAGCTCTGGAAACCCACACAGGTGTGCAGCTGCCAACGTGTCCATCTCCTACAGAGGTTCCACAGACGAGACCAGAAGGCCTTTCCCAGAGCTCTGGGCCTTAAATCGGACGCTGCGCACGCTGCTTCCTGCTCTGAATGCGGCACAGGCAGCCCAGCCCTCGCGGGAATCCCGGGGGTAGAATCCAAAGAAGTAAATAAATCACAATCAAAGGGATTCAGAAGAATACAAGCTAAGTAGTCACAGTAATTAGCACAGCAGCACTTAACAAAGAATCAAACATCGCCTAATGGTAATTAGTTGTTTGGCAAAGGCCAATTAATTTCACCAGTTGATACAAGCAACTCAAATGAGGCAAATATGAAATGGGGGAGGGGGGATGGAAGGGGACAGCGGAGGAGTTGGGGGAGGAAGGGACCACACACGCAGAGGAACTCCAGAGGGTTGGTGTGCAGGGGAGGAATGCAAGTTGGAAGAGAAATTGGGGCAGGGGGATTCAAAGATGGGTGGACATTGGCCAATCATACCTACTAGGGGCAGGAGGAAGGATCAACGGTCAGAAAGGCAGGAAGGGAAAGTGACTCTAAGAAGAACAGAAGCAGAAGAAAGCATTATCCAAGCCTAGGAAGACCTTCAACGTCACTCATCCACTGCTCATTCTCAGAAAAGTTGGGGTCCTCCAGCTTTTTGCAATCCTTGACTCATCGCAGGGGTGAGACCCCCAACTGACCTTCCTCCCATCTGCTCATGGATGGGGTTTGCCTGGCACCTTGTCACAACATACTTCACACTTCCTGCTCAGCTGAAGGAGCTGACCAAGACTTCTCCACAGAAGCAGGTTGATCCAGCATCTACCCAAGGAGCTATCAAACCACATGATGAACATCTACTTTTGGGGTGGAGTGTGAATCGATGCCACAATAGCAATAGCAGTTAGACTTATGTACCGCTTCATAGGGCTTTCAGCCCTCTCTAAGCGGTTTACAGGGCCAGCATATCGCCCCCACAGTCTGGGTCCTCATTTCACCCACCTCGGAAGGATGAAAGGCTGAGTCAACCTTGAGCCGGTGAGATTTGAACCGCTGAACTGCAGATAGTAGTCAGCTGAAGTGGCCTGCAGTACTGCACCCTAACCACTGCACCACCTCGGCTCTGGGATCCCAAGCACTGGGACCTTGGTTCAGAACCCGTGGTGGGAACTGTGGTTAAATAACGGATGTTCTACCACGCCACTGATTGAACCCAAGTTCATCCTGCAATGAAAACTTCTGAAATTCTCCACCGGCTTCAGAACTCCAAATTCCCTTCTAAAGGTGAACACCTGTAAAATAAGATTCTCCCCCTTTTAACTTAGATTTGCATCCTGCCTTTTCTCCAGGAGTCCAAGGTCATATGCAGAATGCTGCAACCTCCAGCGCTGAGAGGATGGAGCCCAGGTCCTCCCTGGCTACAGGCGAACTCAACCCCAGCGGAGCACCTTCACCACTGCCCACCCTGGGTTTTGAGGGGGGAGGAACTGGCCAGAGATCCCCCACTCCCTAGGAGGGACTTCCACGGCTGAGGGTCAGGGGGAGCCTGGGTCAGCAAGGGAGAGTCCGAACCCAGCGGCCAAGGAAATGGCTTGCCTGCTAGAAGCAGATTTTGCAGAGCCGAAGGACGGAGGAGGAGGAGGAGGAGGAGAGGCTGTTCCCAGCAGGAAGCTGGAAGGTGCCACCGTTGGGTAAGCAAATATATTTTCATCCCCAAATTTGGTTCTGCGCTGCCCTGGCTGGCCCAGCCTTCAATTAGCGGCTGTTGTTTCCTTATTGTTCTCTGCAAACGGTGATGGCTTCAGAGAGGCACCTAAATTGTGGTTGATGAGTTTTACAACACAAACAGCTGCAAGCACTTATGGCCACCGGATACCTCGGGGCTTTTGCTCATTACGGAAAATAATAAAATAAAACTTAAAATCTAATGAGAAAAGATTATCTGGGAAGACGAGAAGAAGAAAAAAAACACGAGTCGGGAAGGGCTGGCAGTCACAAATGCAGGGAGTCCTTGACTCACAACCACCCGCTTAGCGTTACAATGGCAATGGAAACAGCGGCTTACGACCAGGCCTCGCACTCACAACCGAGGCAGCACCGCTACAGTCACAGGATCAAAAATTGGGCGCTTGGCCCACTGGCAGGGATTGGCCACAACCGCAGCATCCTGGCGCCATTTGCAACCTCCAAGCAAGCAAAGTCAGTGGGGAAGCCAGACTCACTTAACAACCGTGGCCGAAAAGATTGCAAAAAGGGGGGAAACTTAATTTAACAGCTCCCTCGCTTAGCAACGGAAATTCTGATTCCAGCTGTGGCCATAAATCAAGGACAACCCGTATACCATCCCGCATTGTGTCATATCCGAGTGTCCTAATCTGTTCTCCTCCAAAATATCTGGCACTACCAGCCCCATCATCCCCAGCCATCCAATCAGTCACAAGACCAGGTGCTGCAAGGCCAGCATTTTGGAACGGTTTTCACCAACCTCCCTTAAAGAAGCTGCTCCAGAAATACATTTATTTAAAATAACTAGAAAATCAACTGAAAATTAACGGGAACGCCGATCCGAAGTGTGGGGCAGATTCTGGGGGGCAAGCCAGGGATGCAGAATTTCCCCTGGCTTTTCTTGCAAGCCTCCCCCAGTCTGCCTGCAGTTGGCACCCGAATGCCCGGCTCGGCCCATCTGCTCCAGCCTGCCCTTCCTTACGCGAATGGGCCCCACGCGGAGAAAGGAAGCAGCAGAGCTGGTGCAAAGATTAGATTCTCCTCTATGATCAGCCGACACTGGGAATTAAAACAAGATAATGCAAGAATAAAGAGGAACATGAAAAATTGCAAGTTCTTGTTAATGTCGAACAGCTTTCCAGCTGGGCTGAGAACCAAAACATACATCTGGTGTTTCCGAAGCCAATCAGGAAATAATAACGGGAATTTTGTTTGTTGTCTTCCCATTTTTATCCTCCAGAGAGGGGTTTTTTCCCCCCCTTTATTGCAGATTAAAAACAGCAGCCATCATGTTCTTGGGACGAGCAAATCTTCTTCGTGGGGGGAAGGAGGGACAAAAGACCATCTGGAGATCACCCGGCGGCACAAGGGAAACGTAGAGACTTGCACCCATTGCCAAGGAAGGGGGCCAGAATCCCACAACCCCGAAAGAGGCCTGTGGAAGGAGGCGGCATTGCAGCCAGGTGCCCCTCGTGGGAAAGCTCAACCAAGAGGTCCACTTCTCAACCACCGGCTAACCCAGCAAGCCAAGATGGCTTTGGTGAGAAAGTGGTTGCTCCCAGCCTGAGCAAGCCAGCATCTTTGCTTGAAGAAATATGGGCGTTTCTGGGAGGAAGACCCTCAGAGGAAGAAAATGACCCCAGGGGGAGTGGAGCGGGTTGGAAAAGAAAGGGGCAAAGATCAAAGGAGGCCTCTGAAAGAAGAAGATGGCTAGCAGCTCCAGGAGAACCCCTGCAGAAGACCATCATAGGCACGATATGGTTCTCCCTCTTGTTCTGTCCTCCCGGCACCTCCACAACACACACACACACAAACACACACACACACACACACACACGCCGCCTTTTAAGAGTACCGGTAAGTTGTGTTTCCAAGCTAGTAAGTTGTGTTTTCTTTTCTGTGGAACAACCATCTTCCAACCATCTGAGGTTTTCCCAGCATTCCTCCCATTGGCCACCCTGGCTGGGACAGCTGTGAGTTGTAGTTCCACAACTCGGGGGGGGGGGCACAGGCTCCCTCCCTCCCCTGAAGATGTGGTGGCTGGTGAGTCTGGGTTATTGCGTGGCCCCCGATGCTCTTGTTGCTCTGTGAGCTCAAGATGGGAGAGCCAGAAGCAGGAACCCTTTCAATATGTAACATGGCAGGTGACCTCCCACCTCCCCGATCGCTCGCCCCCCCTCCCAAGGTGCTACCTTTCAAAGCCAGGACCGTGAGCCCATGCCAATTCAGTGGTCAATGAACCTTAATTGGGAGAGAAATCTTCAATTAGCCAGTATCAAAGGCGAGACACCAGGATGGAAGGAACTATCCAAAAGATCTTTATCTTTGAACAAGATCTTCTTAGCTCTCCTTCTGCTGTATGAACAGTCTTAATGAAGTTGAATTTCAGCTAAGTCAGTAGTTATTTTACCGCCCGACACCTTTGAAGAATCTGTTTGATGCTTTAATGTCTGGTAATTAAACAGAATCTTTAATACATTTCAATATGAAAGAGGGTGTAACAAATTGGGAGCTCCTAGTTCTAAAATGGTTTTGATCAGTCCCATCAAACTGGGCCCGTGTTCACTCGGCTGGAACATGCGTGAGGTGCTTAACATCCGTGTTATTTCAGTTCCTGGAAAGCCTCAAAGGTGCCAATCCTGCCCCCTTCCCCCCCCCTTAGGAAAGGCTTTGTCCCATCTGAGAATCCTCACCCGAGAAGCTGAGATTCCCCAGTCTGCTTTCCAGGAGATGGAGAAGCCTTTTGCAAAGGCTACATTATTTTCGGTGGCTGCAAACTCTTTTTTATTTTTTTTGCTTCTAACCTTGAGTCTTGCCAACTGGACCTCTGTCATTTTGAGGCAAGAAACACTCAAAAACTGAGCAAAATAGTTTATGAGGACATGGGGGTAGGGGGGGGGGAAGCATTCAGAATTGGAGCCACATATAAAGAACAGGTTTGGGCGCGTTCTCCAGGATGCCCACCAAGAGCAGGACAAGGTGGGCAGTTTTTCTCAGCCCCCAAATGACCACAACTTCTCCATCTGGTTAGCTTCAAAGGTCCACCACCGGCTATTTAAAGGCCAGAGGAGCAGAGCTCACCCACCTCTGTGTCTCAAACTCTGCCTGTTGGTTCCCTTCCTTTGCACCACTGCTGTCCGTTGCCACAACTCGAGAGGAAACGTTTGAGGCCAATTAAGAGGAGCTCGGCATGAACTGCAGGGGTTTCTCCATCAGGGAGAAAAAGATCCGTTTCTCACCCACAGCTCCAACTCGAGGCTAGAAATGGGGAAATTGAGCTGGAGAACTGCAAAGAAGGCCACATCTCCAAGACATTCCAGGCTGGACTAGAGACTGGGAACGAATCAAGATGACTCTCCCGTCAGCTGAAAAGGCTGGACTTTCCTTCAACATCTGGAGTTGTTGCTTAGGTGCACCATAGGAAAGGGACCGGCATGGGTGCCCTTCAGAAGTGCTGACTGGAGAAGCAATCCTTGATGGATATAGGAGGGCTCCTTGGAGGCTCCCTCTGCGCAGATCATCGTGAGGAGGAGAAACGGGAGGAGTTCAGCTGTGGGGCACCTGGAGAACCTTTGTTGAAAATTAGAAGCTGGTCAAGGGGGGGGGTGTGGCTGGATTTTCGGGCATTCTCCCTCCCATCTCAGGCCCAGAGCTTTTAATTTCCTCAAAGGTCCTCCAGAGATCAACTTCTTCCGATGTAGAAATGGTCTCTCAGCATCCCAGCCTTCCCACCCATCTGTGCTGGGGGAGTTGGCATCGGGAATAACGAATAAAAGATGCTGCTTTTGAAAAGTGAGCCACACAGGTTTGTCTAGGAAGGTTGTTTCTCTGCCCCCACCCATGTGCCCCCCCTCCCACTCCTCCCTGGGGCAGAGCAAAGCCTCCTGGCCCTCCTACTCCTCCCCCTCCTAACTGAGACCGCATCCTCCTACGTTGCTGCTCATGGAAATCACATCCGTGAGGGCTCTGAAGTCCTCTTCAAAGGCCAAGAGATGCCCGAGAAAATGGAAGCCGCTCCTTCAAAAGAAAGACACGGAAAGTAGAAGCCCAAACTTCGTCAGCTTCATTGACCAGAGCAAAGAGTGGGCACCTGACCAACTTCCGGAGCTGGCAAATCCACCCGCTCTGATTATGCCACAGAGAGTTTCACGTTGGACAACGGTGTGGACGATATTGAGGTCTCGCGTGCTTTTATGGCGCGGGAACATTCTGCCAGTCAGGTCCCTTGAGGGGACAAAGTCCCAAAAGACGCAGAGCCTCCATTGGGGGCTTTAAAAGGGGAGTGGGGGGAGGGATGCTTCTGGAGAACAGCAAGGTCACCCAAGGTCAGCTTGAGAGGCTCGGCTCCAAAGCAGGCAAGCATTCCTGGATTAGTTGCTCTTGGAAGTTCTGGAGAAGGTCTGGATCTAACAAGGCCATTGCGTCATCTGGAAGGCGAGGAGAGGACACCAGCTGAAGGCACATCACCCTCCAACTCTCCAAGGGGCCTCCTAGAGGGCTGAACAAAATCCTGAAGGGCAGAAATCCCTTCACATGAGCCAGGAAGCCCTGGTTCCTCAGCCAAGTGACCATTGGCTGGGGTCACGTAATAGACCAGACAGAGCCACAGTTTGACCTAGCGTGGTCCATGATCCCAGCTTGACTCTGCCGTTCAGCCTCTGTTCCTTGAACTGAAGCAGCATCTGGGCAGTTCCAGCTGAGGCGGTTGGTCCATTTAGGGAAGGGGGCTTCCCCATTATTTAGGGAAGGTGCTCACGCACACACACACGCACACACACACACCAACTCTGTCTAAGTTCTCTGGAGAAGCCTGTTTGCACGAAAGGAGCCAAAGAAACCCCAGATCCCCCCTTCCATCTACCATTCAGAGAGACGCCTTCACTTTGGCAAGAAAGAGAAGAAAATGCTGAATTTCTTCTGCTTTCTGGCATATTTGCATAATTTATTCACAGGATAATGGACTCCACGTCTTTATTTAACAAACACGCTAATGATTTCAGACAATCGACGCCGAAGACTGCTTTCCAGAGCCTGCCAGAGGAAGGTGAGGACAGCCAGAGCCAAAACGAATTCTAAGCATTACGACGATCACGGTCATAACTCTAGGAATACTTGTACCAAGACCTGGCATCAAGGAAGCTGGCCGGGGGGGGGGGGGGGCTTTCCCATCAAGAATGCCAGCAAAGAAGCCATCTCTTCTCCCCTCCCCCACTTCATTCTGCTTCAGTTTGGAGAAGGCCTGCTAAACAACACCCCACCCCCGGATGGGATACTCAGCAGGTGGTGCTGGGCTCCTCCTTGGCTGTTGCACCTCCTAACAGGAGAACCATGGTTGGCCTCTCTGGACAGCCAAAGAGAGGGAGGCAAGCGGAGCTCACCCAGCCACCCAGAGCGGGGTGGGAGGGGGGGCACAGTGACAATGCAACCCAGGAGTGAAATCCAGCAGGTTCTGGAGAACCAGTAGTGGACATTTTGAGTAGTTTGGAGAACCGGCAAAGCTTGGAGAAACTGGCTGGCCCCACCCCTCCTGTATTCTCTGCCTCCCGAGTCCCAACTGATAGGGAGGGAATGGAGATTTTGCGACATCCTTCGCCTGGAGTGGGAGGGAATGGAGATTGGGGATTTCGCAGTATCCTACCCCTGCCACGCCCACCAAGCCATGCCCACAGAACAGGTAGTAAAAAAATTTTACTGCACTCTACCCACTGCGCCACCTTGGCGCAGTGGGTAGAGTGCAGTACTGCAGGCCACTTCAGCTGACTGCTATCTGCAGTTCAGCGGTTCAAATCTCACTGGCTCCGGGTTGACTCAGCCTTCCATCCTTCCGAGGTGGGTAAAATGAGGACCCAGATTGTGGGGGCGATATGCTGACTCTGTTAACCGCTTAGAGAGGGCTGAAAGCCCTATGAAGTGGTATATAAGTCTAACTGCTATTGCTATTGCTATTGCTAAAATTGAATTTCACCACTGGTCCATCTGCCATTCAAGGAAGGAGGCACTTTCAATGCTACTCTGACCACATTGTTTGAAGCGGGCAGATGAATAAGGAACAGAAAACAAATCAAACTTTCATTTTCCTTCGGACGCGAAGGGATGCAGCCCCTCAAGCCAGCCTATCATCGCTCCAAAGTTGCATCAAAAAACGTTCCAGGATTTGGACTGGACTAAAAACACGTAATACGGGGGGGGGGGGGGGAGAGAGAGGAACCAGGTGATTTCCTTTTGGAAAATTGATTCGCGCAAAGGAGCCAGACCCAAAAAAAAAATATGACTTTATTAAAGATTATTCAGTCCCTACTGGCACTCTGCACCCACCCTCAAATTGCAGCAATTGATTTCAAATTGCAGCAATAACAGCCAAACTGGCCCTCTCTGTCCACTCCGTTTCTCCTCCCCCCACCACCATAAAAAAAACCCCGGGGGGGGGAACCACCCAGCAATCTTCCTGCCTGGACTGTGAAAAATGTATTCCAGGCCTTTCTTCGGCTGGGCTTCTCTTGGTTGATGCTGCTGTTCAGAAGAATCAATAAGGAACCAAGGCAAGTCTCTCTTCTGTGCAGCTTCTGCTTCTCTTCTACAGTTTCAGCTCAGGCTCCGAATGCAAACTGAAGGACTTGATCTTGGCTTTTGCAAGGCGGGGATCCCAGGCAGAGCCTGGCTTGGCAGAGATGCTCTTTCGACCCACTTCCCTCTCTCCTCCCACAGCTCTGGGAAGCTCAGTCCACAAAATCTACCCCATGCCCACGGCGCACTCGGAGAAGGGTGCAGCAGAGACCTTCCCAACTCTCCTCCTGTCATTCTGAAGAGGCCTTGTGGGCATCTCCGACCCTCTAAGATTGCACACAAAGGGTTAGCAGTTAGACTTATATACCGCTTCATAGGGCTTTCAGCCCTCTCTAAGCGGTTTACAGAGTCAGCATATCGCCCCCAACAACAGTCCGGGTCCTCATTTCACCCACCTCGGAAGGATGGAAGGCTGAGTCAACCTTGAGCCGGTGAGATTTGAACCGCTGAACTGCAGCTAACAGTCAGCTGAAGTGGCCTGCAGTACAGCACTCTAACCACTGCGCCACCTCAACTCGGGTTGAAGGAGCAGAGGTCCCTGCAGCGTCGCAAAGGGATTGCATTGTCAAACTGGCAGTGGTGAAATTCATTTTTTTTTTACTACCGGTTCTGTGGGCGTGGCTTGATGGGCGTGGCAGTGGAAGGATGCTGCACAATCTCCATTCCCACCCCCACTCCAGGGAGGAGGATATTGCAAAATCCCCATTCACTCTGGGGCCAGCCAGAGGTGGCATTTGCCAGGTCTCCAAACTACTCAAAGTTTCCGCTGCCGGTTCTCCAGAACCTGCTGGATTTCACCCCTGCAATCTGGGCTTGCTAAACCCTGGTGACTCATCCACAACTGGCTGAGATCAGATGTGCAGCAAGCCACCTCAACGGATCCATGAGCTGCAGGGATGCGTTTCGTGCACCTCCTCGCTAAGCCGAAACAAAAGGAAGCAGATGCTGGCGGGACAGGTAACCCCGGGGGCCGCCAATGACCACGAAGAGAGCTGCACATCAAAGCCTGATGGAGCTGCAGATCGCCACGTGAGGCGCCTGGCGCAAACATCCAATGACTCCCAACATGAGCCTTGGGCTAAGCACAGCCTCCCTTGCCCATGTTCGCCTTTTCATTGGTACATTTGTGGGGGAGCACAACGCATTTTGGAAAAGGCCACTCTGGAAAAGGGGTGCACCAGGGGCCACGTGCCGGCCAGGAGCGCCAGACGCCGCTCTCAATGCTTCGACAATGCAGCCAACTCCGGGATTCTGCAGGAGAGGAAAGCGGGATTAATTAGGAAAGCTCGCACGCATGTACGATGGCACCACTGGTCCATCATCATTACCTTGATATTCCCCATACAGGCACAATCAAGAGCAGGGAATAGGATGGTAATGTTCGTAATTAGCAGAGATTATAAAGGCTTTAACATTAATGTCTCGCAAAAGCTTTTTGCCAGCTTGGAAAAACAATGTTCGGAGTGGTGTAGACACTGGCGGGGAATGTGCAAGGGGCGAATGTGGCATACATTAGAACACCACTTGGATAATTGAGCATTACCCAGGGGCCGGCTGAGATGCAAAAGGCGTTTTCCTCCCTAGTGCTAGCCTGAGACTGTTCGGATGGCACAAGACAGATCCAGACGGAGTCAGGATTGGGGAGGGGGACCACAAAAGACCCAGTTCTCTGCTTTGCAGGAATCAGGGACGGCTTCAGTGCAGCTGTGTGCAGAGGGGAACCAAGAGGGAACCCCCCCCTCTTATCTGTCCATTTGGGGGGTGGGTCCTAAAAAGCTTGGCTCTGGGAGAAGCCTCTGGGGGCCCTCTCTGCATACAGGCAGGTCTCTCAAGATGGGCTGGGTGGGTTTAAGATCTCCACCAGTGAAGCTTCTGGGTCAAAGCCTTTTCAAGAACACTTTGTCCCGGACAAGGGCCTCCTAACGGCCACTTTAAGCCTTCTGGACTTTAACTTCCAAAGTTCCCCAGCCAGCCTTGCTGGAGTTGAAGTCCACAGAAAATAGCCGCATTTGGAGAAGGGGAAACAGAAGCATTCACAAGCTCAGCAAGGTTCCCGGAAATCCAGCCACAAGATGCTAGTTGAAAGATCTCTGGTCCAGAAAATGACCACGGTCAACCGAGGACGGCTTCAGGCCCTTCCTTCTGTGTGTGTCCAAAGAGCCATTCTGGAAAGTCACGGAAAACAGATACAGACCCCACAAATGGCTGCCCAGAGACCTCCGGAGGGGTTCAGCCTTGGGTTGGCCCTCAACAGCTGCAATCTGATGCCCCCGAATCATGACTTAATAACCCATCCATCCATCCTCATCGGCATCCCTGCTTCTCACCCAAGAACTGCCTTCCTTCCTGCTTGACTTCCGTCTCCAAAACGAGGGTCCCCCAAGATACTAACAGCCACTCATTCTGTTGGGTGGCATGAAAGATTATAGACTGGCCCAAGATCAACCCAGCAGTTTCATGGAATGGCCAAGCGGAGATCTGAACCCAGGACTTCAAATCCTCCTCACCTTCCTTCGGCCGAAACTGCCAGACCAAAAAGGCGGCTCGGAGCCTGCAAGTCACGTCTGGATGACGCCCCCAGCAAACGGAGCTCGGAGGGAGCCTTCAGCGTCCAGAGGCTGCACCAGCTCCAGGGTGGATGAGCGTAACTTGAAACGTATCAGCAGCAGCTCCTATGTAACTAAACCCCAAGTACATGACTGTCGCCTTGGTAAAATTAACCCCGCAGGTTTAGGACGAGGACTGTGTGGTGTGGCTGCAGACGGGCATCGGGCAGAGGGATTCGGCTGCCTTTTGACCTCAGGAAGAAAAGCCCCATAGCCCACCCACCCCCAGCTAATTCTGCTTGGTGAATTAAGCCCACAAAGGGGCAAGTCATATCTTGGGCTCTTCCCTTTCCTTTTTTTCCCTTCCTCTCCTTCCTTCATTCGCTCCTTCCTTCCTTCCTTCCTTCCTTCCACACTCCCTCCCCATCCCTCTCCTTCACACACACCCAGACTGAGGAGAACACCCCCTATCCAAAGCCATGCTCCACTTAGGTCCAGCCAATAGGTTGCACAGGTCCTTTAACACAGCTTGCCATCCCCTCCTCCAACTCCCTTTGGACTGGAACAAGGGGAGATAGGAGACGCTTCCAGGTTTCCCAGGGGAAAAGATGGGAGGATTAAAACTGCCGTAGAGATGCCTGGCCACTGCGATGGGGGTTTAAGGGCCCTTCCCTGTGAAGCCCCCCCCCCACCAAGGTCTGCAAAGGGAGTTTCTTGGGAGCAGTGGGTAAGTTGCCCTCTGGGGAGGGTCTGCTGGCTGGGGGCTACGAGCTACCAAGCACCTGCCCCCCTCCCTTAAAACGAATGGCTTCAAATTCCTGCAGAGCCCAAGAGGAATTCTGATTCTGTCCGGGGCAGCCTCCTCCAGGGCCCCTCCGGCCGTGCCAGTCCTACAGGCCCAAAGGAAGTTGCGTCCATCCCTGTCACTGAATGAGCTGCGAGTGATAAATCTGCGTTTGCAAAAGCAGCCAACATCAAGTGACCCATCGGCTGTTTTCCTGCCCATCCAGCCTCTTACAGCCTGCCAAACCTCAAGGCCAAGCCAAAAAACTTCCGGTGAAAAGCTGCATCCTGCGCGGGGTGGTCTGGGGAGGGGCAGGACTTCCATAGCCGGGGCCGGTAGCCAAGGAGGCTTCCTTCGAAGGAAGCAGTTGGCTCAAAAGTGCCAAGGAAGCGAACGCACAGAGGGGCCCTTTGGCTCCTTCCTAGCATTGCTCGGAAAACTCCGGCCAGCTTGCTAGAACCCAGGAAGCTCTCGTGAAAACCATTGCACGAGCTTGCCAAGAAAATCCGCACTTCCCCGCACCAGGAGAGCTTGCACCGTTTCGTGAATATAATCCATACTTTGAAAAATCACCTGTGGCAACAGCTGGCTGTCCTCCTAACTTAAAGAAGACTACAAACTCCATGTTGTAGCACCAGAGTGCGCTCTGGGACTTGGTCTTTCCGGCCATCTCCTGCCAACGTGGCTACTGAGACACTTCTGTGAATCTCACACCCTCGTCCCAAGTCAGAAGATTTCCAAGAAGGGGCTTCCAACTAGGAAACCGTTTTTGTCACAATCAAGGGGGCCGCTTTAAGGGATGAGCAGAGCCCCTTTTCAGGCAACTAAATCAGCAAGCAAATATTAAATCCCATAAATGCTCAGGGTTGCACTTCGATGCCTAGAAAATGTGCGACTCGGGGCCATCCTGGATACCCAAATTCACAAGAACGTAGTTCTTCCCTGCTGAAATCTCCTATGACAGCGATGGTTAAACCTTTTAGAGAGCGAGTGCCAAAACTGCCATCCGAAACCCACTTATTTATTGCAAAGTGCCCACATGGCAATTTAACCTGAATGATGAGGTTTTACTACCTAAAATAATGATAAACAAGGCAGAGTTCAGCTAATTGTTCTAAGAAAAATGGGACAAACGCATTTCTATGCACCTTCAATTTTTTCCCCTGCTTTTGAAATATTACATTTAGCAACAATGAAAAAGAAAAACGTTTGTAATATTATTTCTCTTCCCCTCCCCCCCTTTATCTCTCTCTCCCCCCTCCCTCTATTTTCCTCCCTCTCTCTTCCCCTCCCTCTGTCTCTCCCCCCTGTGGGAGAAATGTGATGGAGCTGGGCTGGAGCAACAGCACCTGTGCCCACAAAGACAGCTCTGAGTGCCACCTCTGGCAGGCGTGCCCTAAGTTTGCCACCTCTGTCCTACGGTCTCCGATGGCTGTGCCTCCTTGAGCCAGACTGGCACCTGAAGGCGACCCCACCAGGAGATCCCTCAGCCACGGACGGCTTTGGGAAGGTTAAAAAGGAAAACCATCATGCAACCTCCCCCTAAACCCCCGTTAGTCTTCTTTTTAACTAGTTTTTTTCCTTCATTGCAACCTTAAACATTTTAACCTTCTTAAATTCTTGTTTCAGTTGTGAGTTGTTGGGCAGTGAGAGGGGGAGGCATATAAGGAAATCTAGGAATACGGGGACGAATGAACAAAAGCGGCTGCAGGCTGCAGGGCTGGGTGCTCGGCCTCTGGAGGAGGCTCACTCCAAGGCGGGTTTGTTTTGAACACAGATCTCCCCTTCCCACTCCCACAAGCCCAGCACACCCTTCCCAGTCCCCCGCCCTCAGAAAAGCCCTAGTTCATCCCCCCTCCCCGCTCCCAAATGCCTTGTTTTGCCAATAAGCATTAGGTCTGCCTGCTTTGAAATGCAGCCCCAGTTGCGCCGGCTGCCAGCCTGTAATCATAGCTTTTTCAACAATCGGCTAAACTTACTTGTCAAATCCGTGGGCAGGAATCTTTTCCCAGCAAGGCTGAAGCTCTCTCTTTTTTCCTTTCTCTCCCCCCCCTCCTTCTATCTAGCCAGAAGGAACCTCATTAGAATAGTAGCAAGCTAAGCTAAAATTTGTTACGCTATCAAGAAGTTGAACTCGAGCTGCAAAAACAGCCTCCTGCCCATCACTCGGGAGGAGGATATTTAAGGAATAAAGTCAAGGGATCGGTGCAAAAGGCAGGGGCTGAACAGAGGGAGGGGAGCGGGGGGGGGGGAAGTCGCTCCAGCAGGGGAAAAGGCAGAGGGGCTTAGCCCCCCACCCCAAACGCTGTTACTTCAGGAGAGAGGATATGGCTGGAAGTATATTGTGCACATACATTCTATATGGAGACGTAAAAGACGCAATAGCAGTCAAAACTGTGTTCCAGGCTACTGGTCCTCAAGAACGCTTGGATGCAAGAACGGCCCTGAATATTTGCAAAGAATATTGGGTCAGCTCTCCGGGTTGAGCCAGGACTGAATTTTAGTCTCGCCAAACTCTTGATGCCCTCCGTGCACAAATACGACAGAATCAGCTCCACCACACAGGTTCTAACAAACCACAATTGCTTGGTCCACCCAGCCCGTGAAGCCCTGCGTCCTGATTTAAGGCTGGGCCCAGTGGGGCCTTCGGAGGCAGCGTGAAGCCAGATCCAAGAGCCAGGGAAGCTTCGGGAAACTCCAGGAAGAAAAGCAGAGAGGGCCACAGGCAGGAGCCCAACAGGGAAAGAATGGCAAGGCACGGAGCAAAGGAGGGAGCGCTGACTTCGAGGCCCCCCCACCCACCCCCCAAAAAAGATCCAAGAGTCACTGGGTTTAGTGTCATCCTGACTGCTGCGGGTAAAGGCACGCAGGCATCCGCCAGAGAGCCTCTCCGAAGGCAGCTGAGCCACAGGCTTGTCAACTGGAAGCACGGGAGGAAGACAAGCGCCTATTTTTCTCGCTGGGGATAATTTATCATTACACACCAACTGCCATCCCTGAACCCAAGTCTCCATAAATGGGGAGTCTTCCAGTGACAGCTCTGCTTTCCCCTCCGAAAAGACGCTGGCTGGCCTCGCCCGGCTCCAGGCAACCAGGCAGCTGAGCTCTCCGGAAAACCATCAGCAACGGGGGAGTAATTAGTGGGGAGGGAGGCTGGCAAGGCGCCTGCAAACCCCCCCTTCCCCCCCAAAGACACCCCCAATCCCTCAGCCTGGTTCAGAGGCTGGTTCAGAGAGGAGCCTGTGCGGAAGCCGAGGGGACCCTGCAGAAGGGACTCATCAATTCAAGCATCTCCCCAAGTCACGGATTCTGTCGTAGGGTTACAAGGGAGGGGCATGGGCCCCCTGGCCCCAGAAACCCCAAGGGCCTCTCCGCATGGGCTTTCCTGCACGCACAAGCCCCCTGCCTGGCTGGTTCCTGGCCAAGGAGCGGCCCCAGAGGCATCCCATGCGGCCTCCCTGCCCAGAAGGCTGGAGAAAGGAAGGCGCCCTGTGAGGCTCAAGGAAAGGAAAAGGGTGCCAGGGGGAAACCCTCCCCTTGGAAGGAGGGGGGGGGATCAACCACCCCACTTCAGGGAAGGGCAGCCGAGGCTGCGAGCTGAAACAGAGGCTGCTGCCCACCCCCCGCCACCCGACTCCATGGGGTTTCGGACCCGCCTTGTTGGTGCTCGGAGCCAACGTGGCACAAGTGGGGCCCGTGTGATTAGCGGGAGGCCTTTCAGATGTGCCCAAGCTGGTTGGCTCCGTGGTGGGTCCACTGGCCAGTGGAGTGGCTGATAACGCGGCAGAGAACTGGGCATGGTGACAGCAGACCTGGGCAGCCGAGATAGGATAGGGTTGAAACACACACACAAAAGCCCTCCCCCATTGAGGCTGGAAGTCCTCCAAGCTGGGCCCCACCCTCCGTGATTTCCTCTGACAAAAAGCCTCCCCTCCCCTCAGGGGGGACTACAAGACTGATTAACACCCCCCCCCCAAAAAAAACCCAAACTCTGGTGGGTTGGGAATTCTCACATAGCAACCAGCCCCTCACATCTGGGCACCTCGCTACATCTCTCCTTTGGGGGGAGGGGAGACAGCCACCCCCACCCTCACTGGAGGAGCTGCACCCCCTTCCCCCCCCCGCCCGGGGCCTTGGCACTCCCCAACTCCAGCTGCCTGGAAGGTGCAGAGCGACTGGCTAGCACCGTAACCAATCCTACGGCCCCTTAAAGACGGGCAGATTTATCCTGACAGAAGCCTTCTTGGAGCCCAGCCCAGCGCCTGATGAAGTGGCACAATAAATTTGTTAGTCTTTAAGCGCCACAGACTCCTGATTGTTTTTAAATGCCGCCCAGAGAAGCGGAGAGCAATGCCAAGGGCCTTACAGATGGCCAGACAGCCCAGCAAATGTATAGATGGGGGTGAAGGGGTTGGTGAAGGCGTATGCCCACCCGCCTGCCCGCCCACCCCCGGGCACCCCTCCCGCCGTCCTCCCCAACCATGGATGGGGAGGGGTCTTCCACCCTGCGAGGGAAGGGCCTGTTGTGTGTGTGCACCATTTGAGGCCTGGGCAAGAGGGCTCCAATGCCGCCCGCAGGTTGCCCAATGTGCCACCCACCGCAGAGCTGCCCTCGACGCAAGGAGACCCCCCCCCTCTTCCAGAAAACCAACACCAAACTCTGCCAGCTGCAAAGGAAGCGGGCACAAAGGCACCGACCGCATCTCTCTTCCGGCAGAGAAAGAAGGCCACGACTGCCCTCACCCCACCCGCCAGCCACGACCTGAGCTACGGGTGGTTTCACTGGAGCCCGCAGAGCCACGGGGTTTTTTTTTGCTGTGGCTGCCCCGCTTGCGGCTGACTTTGTTTCCCCGGCCGCCTCACGCAGCCCCAACACCAGCCCTGCCGCGGCTTCCACAAGCGCACGCCCCTCCTCCGAGCCACGCTGGCCTAGCCGGTTGCTGCAGAGCCCCCGAGAGGGATTAGATGAAGCTCCCAAAAGAGAGACGGCAGGCGAGTGGCTTCCTCCCATGCAGCACTCCTGCGCTCCTGCCCTTCGGCTCCAGTGCCACTCTGCATGCCCAATGCGGAAGGTTTATGTAACAACATTCAGGCTTGGCCGCACATCTGCCAGCATCACAGCCCTCGGCCGGCCGGGAGACGGAAGCCCTGGCTTTGGGAGTGGCCCCAGGGAAGGCCTCTCTCCTGCCCAGGACAAGGTCCTGACTCCCCCCTCCCCTCTGCAGGGGTCCTGAGGGCACAGGTGCCCTTTAGACCCGGGCCCTGAATTGCCATCGCCTTGCAACTTCTGGCAGCCTCCTATTGTCCTCAGGAGCCTCGAGGGAGTCTCCTCTCAGCCCTGCTCCCCTCCTCTGCAACACTGCCATCGTCCCAAAGATCTGAATCACCCCCTCCCACCCCTTTCCCAGAAGGCCCACTAATGCTGGCGACGCCAGAGACCATCCTCCTGTTATGGGTTCTTTATTGTGCCATCTGCCAGGACCCCTGGCAGCAGTCTTCGCAAGGAGGGAGGGGGCTCAGCACCCACAGGGCCGGGGCAAAATCCAAGGGGCGGGAGATCCTGACAGGGCACCATCACAGCTACCCCACATGACGTCCCTGCGGCTCGCCGGGGACATTCTGCTGGCATCCGAAGGCCCCCCTCACTTCCCCCAAGGGAAGCTGCAAGTCGGGGGCAATCCCACCCCCAACGACCAACTGGCAGGGGATGCCAGCGCTGCTCCCTCGTCCTCAGCCCCAAGGCCAGACCCACTGCCAGCTGTAGGGGCTGGTGAGGGAGGCAAAGGCCCTGGGCATGGGTGCTCTGCCTCCCCCCCTGGCCTTGACCCCCCAGCTGGCTCTGGCCCTCCGTTCAGGAATGCTCCCCCCTCCTTTGTCTTCCTGCCTGCCCCCCCCCCCCCCCCCGCCGGCTCTTACATAAGGCAGCGCTTGCGTGCAGAGCCTCGGTGAGGGAGCAGCTTGGCGGCAGCCTGCGCTCTCCCTGATTAATCTGAGCAGGATTGGGGGGGGGGCAGGAGGGGGGGAGGGAGAGAGAGACAGAAGCGGCATCACCACACATTTGGGTCAGCAGGTTACCAGTATCAAAAGCTTAACCCATTTAAGAAGGTTCAAACAGCTGCTCCCCCCCCCCAATAAAAAACCAGGAAGCGGCGCTTCGTCTGGAAGATGCCCCCCCCGCCGCCGCCAATCGCCCGCCCGGCAGAGTTTATGTAACGTCGGCTGGGTCTGAGCGAGGGAGCCCAGCGCTGCTGCGAGAGGCGCTTCTGCAACTGGGCGCCCCCCGCCTGCCAGCCCAGCCCCTCCGACACAGGTGCCCGCCAGGCAGTTGGGCGGCGAAGGGGGGCGGCGGCTATGCAGTCAAGAATCGCAATAGTTTTCGGCCACCCTGAGCCGAGCAAGGGAAGGACGCGGGGAGTCGGCAGAAGTTGGGGACGGACGGAGAAAGGCGGGGGGGGGGAGGCCCAGCATCCAGCCTTAAGCAACCTGCCGCCCCCCTCCCCCTCTTCTCCTCCGGATCGTTTTTGGGATGGAAGCGGTTACATAACCGGCTGCGGCGCTTCTAAGTTCCGGAGTTCCCCCCCCCACACGCTTGACGGGTCTCCCCATCTCCCCAGCGGCACCTGCCCCGCCGCCCCCCCTCCCCACTGCCGGTTGCTGAAAGGCGGGGAGCTCAGGGAGGGCAAGGCCCGGGAAGCAGCCCCCCTGCCCTACGGCGTCGCAGCCTCTCCCCCCCCCCGGGCGACGGCGCCCCCGAGCTTTAGGCTCCCGGAGGGCGCAAAGAGGGGGTCTCTCGGCCAGCGCAGCCCAAGCGGTCAGGGGAGAAGGGAAGCCCGGGGACGCAGCCACCCCCTCCCCATTTAGCGGAGCCAGCAGGCGGCCCCCGTCCGGGAGGCAGGAGGGCAGCCCCCGCGCGCCCCTCCCGCAGCTCCTGCCTTTCCCCGCGGGGCCCCGGACCCCCCGCCACCCCCGCCCCCAAGGCCCCGGAGATGCGCTGGCGGGGCAAGCGGAAAGTTTCTCCCCTCCCCGGCAAAGTTGCCTCCCCGCCCCCTGAGACGCGGCCAGACCTCGCGTGCCGGAGAGGCGGCCGGAGTCCACGCGAGGCGGCGCGCCTGCCACGTGGAAGAGCAGCGTAACGTGTGGAGGCGCCCCCGAGCGCCTCTCCTCCCCCCCCCCCCCCAGTCGCCTCTCGCCCAGGCGGATCCCAGCCAGGAAAAGTTTGCCGGGCGTCGCGTGGCGCCTCCCGCCCCGCCCGCCTCCCCTCTCCCCCCCCCCCCCCCGCGCTTACCTCCTCCTCCGCCTCCGCCGCCGCCGCCGCCGCCTCTGGAGCAGCTGTGCCTGCTGCGGCTGGGAGGCAGCGGCGCATCGCCTTTCCGCGCTTGCTCCGCGCCGGCCGGGGAAGCTCGAGCTGCTGCCGCCGCTGCCGCTGCCGCCGCCTCTCCGGGGCCGCCGCCGCCGCCGCCGCCCGCTTCCCCGGCGCTGGGCTCGGGCGCTGCCGGCGCCGACTCCATGTTTCTGCGGCGGCGGCGGCGGCGGCGGCGGCGCCTGGGCCGCCTCTGCCCCCTCCCGGCCCGGCGATGGCGCGCTGGCTGGCGGGGGCTGTCCGGCTGCGGCTGCCCGGCCAGGGCGACGCGCCGCGCGGCAGGGCGGGCCGGGCGCAGCCGGAGCAGCCGCGGCGCCGAGTGCGGGGCGGGAGCCCGAGCGGAGCCTGATCCAGAGGGGAGGCGAGCTTGCTTGGCTGTGACCACAAGCAGCGCTAGCGAGAGCTTTTACGGGCCCCCTCCGCGCTCGCGCCCGCCCGCCCCCCACCCGCCTCGCCCGGGGAGACGCGCGCCGCCCCGGCCCCGCCGGCTCCCACCCGCCAGGCCGCCCGGCTCTGGACCCGACCCCTGCCGGACTCCGCTTCCCGGCTCTTCCTTCCCCAAGACCACCAGGCGGGCTGGGGGGGCTCAGTCGTGCCCGAAGCATCACCCCCCCCATGGACCACAGCGCCCCCCGCCCCCCCAACCTCTGGCCACCCAGAGGACTCGATCTAAGCAAGAGGGGTGGGGGTCCCCCCCTTTCCCCTCTGGGGCAACTGCTGGGATTTGGAGACAGTCAGAGGCAACCCCCCCCCTCCTCTTATGCCCCTCTGAGGATCCCATGGCACAGATGGCTCGACAAGCACAACACACAATCAAGAGTGGCAAGAGTTCTGTTGCCCCAACTCAGGTGCTCTCTCCTTCCAGGAAGAGTTTGAACCATTCAAAAGCAGGTTTTCTTGGTCAAAACCACCAGGGGGGACAACATGGGGAGATGAAGTGTAAGAAAGTAAGCCAAAGTCACCAAAGTCACCTTCTGGCCCTTGGAGAATTTGGGGAGAGGCTGAAGCACCCAGGGTAATGCCATCATCCTATGGCTGCCCGCTTTCCATAGGAATCCACCCTACCTGGGTGAAATAAAACTGGTGCCCGATACAGGCAGCTGGGATGCAGCCTGAGGGCCCCCGAAGTTTTGCAGGACTCAGAAGAGGACCATCTACTCTGACAAAGGCTCCCAGCTCCCAGATGGATGCTAGAAGCTCTTCCCCAACCTGGTGCTCTCTGGACCGCTGGACTTCAGCTCCCACAATCCTCTGGGCAGCACATTAACCCTTTGGCCATTCTGCCCAGAAGGCGATGGGGCTTGGCCCAACCAAGTTAGGACAGCTGCTCTGGTACAATCCATAAGAATATAAATCAACACACACACACACAAAATACACACGTACATGCAAACACCCAAAGGAAACCAGTTGGGAGCAGAAGAAGCTTTTAAGTAGGTTGATCAGATCTTCTGTGGGACTCATTTCCCCAACAGAACACCTCAAGAACATTATGGAGAGTGTTATTTAAAGGGTGACAAACTGGCATTTCACACTCCTAAAAAGTGGTTCGCCAAGAACTCCACGCACAAGGTCGCACTCTGAATCTTATGGCGAACCATCGAAGAGCAGCTTGTCCTACATTAAAGAGCTCCGGAATGGCCTACCACGGTTTCAGTAGCAGGTGCTGGTTGAAGAAACGGGGGAAAAAAGGATTAGGAACAAAACCTTCAGAGAATTCAGAATTGGGGAAACTGTCGCTTCTGAAATTCTCTGGGAAACTAGGGGGTTCCTTGGAAGCACCAAAAATCAAGAGAACCCTTAAACCTTTGGGGTGCTTTTATGGCAAAGGCTGGTATCCCTGGGGAAGAGATGGTCCTTCAAACATCGAAGGCCATAAAGACGGGGAGAAGGCGGCAAGGCAGGTGGCCTCAGGGCAGAGCGACGGTTTCCTTGGCAGAAGCCCCTCAGCCCAGCCCTTCTGACTGATGCTTCTCGGGGAGCGCTGCTAATGGGGGGCGGGCAAGGAGGCCCTAGTCGTGAGTGTGCAGTGATTGAAGTACTCGGAGGAGCAAAGTGAAATTCTGAGGTGAGCTCTATGCCCCCCACACCAGTTCCAGCATCCTTTTATGTCTCCAAAACTGCTCCAGCAAACACCCTCCAGGGGAATCTGGGGTCTCGTGGCCACATCAAGTTCTGAAGGAAAGAGAGAGAGGGAGGGAGGGAGGGAGGCGGCTAGATGGAGGTTTGGGCAATTAGCATATGGCTTTGCGTTGGGGTGGTGCGTTTGGCTCCCCTTCAAATGGGCCCTGGCTCCATTTAACTGCTCCCCTGGAGCTCTGGACTGGCCCCCTTTTCCTGGGGTGGCAAGTTTGGGAAGGGCTGTATCCCGCATTTATTTATTTTTAATCTTTCTTAACTACGAAAGAGGAGATGGCTCGTAGCTTGGATAATAGACAGCTGTAGCTAAAATTATAATGCAATGACCTGGTTCACCCAGCAGCTTAAACACTACACCAGTTTGTTTAAGCATGGTTTATAGAATAAACCACAATGAGCTGCGTTCACACAACACGTGAAGGCACAAACAATGATACGCCATCTTCTTCCTCCTCCTCCTCCTCTCTGGGCTGTGTTCCATATTCCTTCCAGTTATATCTCACTGCAGGTGTCTGGCAGAGAGCTGCTAAAACCCCTGAGGTGTTGCTTGTTACAATCTCCACCCCTCAAAATTGTCAGTTTGGGGGAAAATAAGTTTTTAAATAGCTGGCTTCTAAACTTTCCAAGGTGCTGAATTGTTGTTGGGATCAGCTCAAAGAAGCCGTTGAACTAAGGCCTTGGCCTTGGGGTGGAGAAATCATGCCTGCAATGGTTTATTCAAAGGAGGTGCCTGCTTCTATGGAATCTATAGGATTGCCACCTCAAGGAAAGGCTCCGGGGAGGGCAAAAATGTCCCCCCCCCCGCTGTGGTGCAGGTCGACTAGGCCACACCCACTATGTCAAGCCCACCCAGCAACTGGGCAGAGAACCCCTTGCTGAGAAGACCCCCCCCCCCCGCTTACGCCATCCCTGGTTTCACTAAGGAACAGAAAAGGGAAGCGATGCTTCATTTATATTTTGCCTGTTGTTTTCGTGTCTTTCTTTCCAGAAGAGCGAGGAGATCAATGGGAGGTTTTTTCAGAGAGAGAACTTCACCTCTCGTGAAGGTGAGGAGGAAACTGGGCCGGAATCCAAAGATATTTAAATAAAGTCACTCATCCCACCCCAGCTCATTGGACCGTCTACAGCAGAAGCGGGCAGGGACTCAGCCCTCGGGTGACGGGAAACCCTTGGCTATTCGGTCGAAACAACGGCCTCTACCGTCCCCTCTTTAATGACCGGTTCTCCCAAGGAGGGAGAATGGAGGGTGTAACTCTATACGTGAGGGAGCTGGCCTGGCCTTGCTCCAATCTTCCAGCCCCACAAGGGAAGCAGCCTTTGTGGGCAAAGCTACTCTTGGAACTTCTGAACCAGCTATAAACCCCAAGAAATCCCACAACACGCTTGCCATGGCTTCACGAAATAGGTGCTCGACTCCCATTCCCCAGCATGGGAGTGTTGGATCAGAGACCACACCCAAGAGATTCCCCCACATGCTGCCTTTTGAGATTTCAGGAGCCACCACTCCCACCAACCAGAGCCAGCGGTCTCAAAGACCAGAGAGGGTCTTCAAGGCGATGTCCTCTGGACGTGCTGGGTGGCATGACTGGAGGGGGGGGGAAGAGAGTGCATCTGGAGGACACCAGGGGACTATCCAAGAACTGGGTGCTGTAGTGGCTTAATCCACCAGACGTCCTGAAATGTGTTCCCATAAGACCAACCACTCCCATGTTGGATGCAGCTAACAAGCCTCTGGCAGCCCCTTCCTCCCCACAGAGGGGCAGAGATGTCCCCGGTTCCCAGCCTTGTCTTATGATAAGGAAGGAAGGAAGGAAGATGGATGAGGAAGGGAGGGAGGGAGAAAAGAAAGAAAGGAGAGAGAGAGGAAGGAAGATAGAGCAGAGAGGAAGGAAGGAAGGAAGGAAGGAAGGAAAGAGAGAGGGAAGGAAGGAAGGAAGGAAGATGGATGAGGAAGGGAGGGAGGGAGAAAAGAAAGAAAGGAGCGAGAGAGGAAGGAAGATAGAGCAGAGAGGAAGGAAGGAAGGAAGGAAGATGGATGAGGAAGGGAGGGAGGGAGGAAAGAAGGAAAGGAGAGAGAGAGGAAGGAAGATAGACCAGAGAGGAAGGAAAGAAGGAAAGAGAGAGAGAAAGAAGGATGGAAGGAAGGAAGATGGATGAGGAAGGGAGGAAGGAAAGAAAGAAAGGAGAGAGAGAGGAAGGAAGATGGACCAGAGAGGAAGGAAGGAAGGAAAGAGAGAGAGAAAGAAGGATGGAAGGAAGGAAGGTAGGAAGATGGATGAGGAAGGGAGGGAGGGAGGAAAGAAAGAAAGGAGAGAGAGAGGAAGGAAGATAGACCAGAGAGGAAGGAAAGAAGGAAAGAGAGAGAGAAAGAAGGATGGATGGAAGGAAGGAAGATGGATGAGGGAGGGAGGAAAGAAAGAAAGGAGAGAGAGAGGAAGGAAGATGGACCAGAGAGGAAGGAAGGAAGGAAAGAGAGAGAGAAGGATGGATGGATGGAAGGAAGGAAGATGGATGAGGGAGGGAGGGAGGAAAGAAAGAAAGGAGAGAGAGAGGAAGGAAGATGGACCAGAGAGGAAGGAAGGAAGGAAAGAGAGAGAGAAAGAAGGATGGATGGATGGATGGATGGATGGAAGGAAGGAAGGATGGAAGGAAAGAGTCCCTGCTCCTTTTCCACTTCAACCGCCAATGGGAAGTACAGTGCCAGCCTTCCTCCCAGAATCGCTTAAGCTGAGAACATCCCCCTGCAGGTTGGAGGAGCAGAAGACCTCCCTCCCAAAGCAGCCACCCTATTATTCCAGTGAAGACCCCCAAACGCCAAGCCCTCTGAGAAAAGGAGCACAAAGTGGGGCAACGGAGAAGCCCCCCCAGGTTCAGGCAGCCGAGTTCCCCCCTCATGCCCAGACCTGATTGCCGGCATATTTACCTCCGTCAGGAAGTGGGGAGCTGGGAGGAGGAGGAGGGCCTGGCCTCTGCTCTCTCCTCCAGTCCCAGCTCCTCCAGAGCTGTTTACCTTTCTGCTGCTCACCTGCTCTCCTCACCTCCATCCCCCTGCAGGCTTCACCCGCCTTCTGTCACGGTCCCCCCTCGGCCTCCCCAGGCCCCTCTTCCTTTTGACAGGCGGCTCCTGGCAAACTGCTCCAAGCAGCCGCCCTCCCTCCCTCCCTCCCTCCGACCGTTTTGGTTCTAACAACAATCCGCTCCCTCCAACGCAGCATATTGGAAGGGGCAGAGGGTTTCGGAGAGTCTAAGAAGGCTGTCTCAAAATTTGGGGAGGGGAGAGAGAGAGAGAGAGAGAGAGAGAGAGAGAGAGAGAGAGAGAGAGAGAGAGAGAGAGAGAGAGAGAGAGAGAGAGATAGAGATTGGGAGAGCCTCTCAGGACACTCAAAGTTGGAAGATGGAGGACTCTCGCCAAGTGAAGTTCATCTTCCTTGATCGAGGAGGTTTGTCCGAGCTGCTATCCGACCATGTTTCCAGATCCAAGGTAGAGATCAGGGCTTGGGGACCGGGCTCTGGGGACCAGCTAAAGAGATACACGGAGCATCTCCTTGTGCCTCTGGGATGGACCTTCCCGAAGAAGAGGTCGTCCACCGCTTCTTTTTTTGCACCCACCTAGAAAACTGGGCTGGGCACAGGAGCCAGTCAATTAGCCACTTGGGAAAGCCGCCACTGATATGCCAAGGAGCCCATTCTCACCTCATCGTCAAGGTTATCGACCCGCCTGCCAAACCTTCAGGGATGTGAAAAGAATGGGAAATTATCTCTATCGATAACAGACTGTTCTCAACAGATGGCAAAATAAATCAAAAGTGCCGGAGTGAAATATAGTAGCTTTTACAAAAGAAGAGGCTACGGAAATATCCAAGTTGGATCAGATATAACATATGATCGGAAAAGCAACAGAGGACGACGGATTCGGCTGCGAAAATGAGGGGAGTGGGCACCATATCCAGACACCAACATTATATCCTGGGGAGGCCTCATCTTTCTCCGTTCCTTTCAGGGGGCACCGACCAGGCTGAACTCCCTTAGAGGCGCCCTTCACAGGCTCCAAAGTCCCCCGTTCTCAGCTAATTTGAAGAGCAAGATGACAGACGGCGACAGGAGGGGAAAAAACAGAACTGCTTGACAATATGTGATCAACGGTTCAAAATATACCTGAGCAGCTGCGGTGTGTGTCAGATTTGTCCCTGCACCTGCTTTTGGGGGGCCATGAAGTCTTGTCTCCTGCTCAGGGGCGGCTTTTCTGGGATCTCTTTGGAGAAGGAGACCTGAGACCACAAAGGTCTCTGCTGTTCCCCAACTGCCCGCCCACCCAGGGGAAAATTAGGAAGCAACAAAGGCTGTAGCAGGACCCCCGTCTGTGACCCTCCTCTTCAGAAAGCAGGAGGAGGAAGATGGAAGGGAGAAGGCGAGAGGGTAGGAAGGGGAAGGGGAAGAGAAGAGTAGGGGAGAGGGAAGGGAAGAAGGAAGGGAAAGGAGAGAGGAACGAAGGAAGTAGAGAAGGGAGGGAGGGAGAAAAGAAAGGGAAAAGAAGGTGGTGTCAAAACAGGCGGAAGGAATGGTAAACAAAGCAACCCAAACGGCATGTTAGAACCCTGTAAATGGAACAAGAAACGTATAAGAACGACGAATGCAAAAAAGAATAACAACTATAGGTGAATGTAGACCTATCACTGTATATAGAGAACAAAAAATAAAAAATACTTTTCAAAAAAAGAAAGGAGGAGGAGGAGGAGGAGGAGGAGGAGGAGGAGGAGGAGGATCCTCTCCCAGCCTATTGCAGCCAAACCTCATAGGCCCAAGAGGGCTTTATGTGAAGGCGCTGCAGATTGTGGTATTTTCAAAGCCACAACAAGGATCCCACACGGCCACTAGGGACTTTCCGAACTGGGAAGATGGGAGGGAAATGCAGGGAGCATTTGTGGACAGAGAGACCTGGGTTTTAAAGACCTCCTTAGGTGGCAACATCACCTGGCAGGTTCCTAGAAGGGCGGAGGGGAGCAGAGCCATCATCCGTGAGTGGGGAAGGGGTGGGCTGCACTAAAGGGTGCCAATGTGCTATGCTCCTTGGAAAGCAAAGGACCCTCGTCCCACACAAGACACAAAGCTGGATTAACACAGGCAGCCAAGGTGGGAGAGCGCCCCCCCCTTGTTTGGGTAAGCCGCGATTGGGTTTAGGGGTGTGTGGGAATCAGGGTTGTGGCAATGCCCCCCTCCCCTCAAGCTCTAAACTCTGCATTTCTACTCTGAGAAACAAAACCAGCTGCTAATCCGGGTTCCCTCTGGAGAGGTGAGGGCCAGGCTGCAGGGGAATAAAAAAAACCCTTTGACTATCTTATCTGCTGCTGTGCACAGATAAGGCCAGCTGACTGTCATCCGCTTGGTAGCCAGGAAATCACCAAGATTTAAGGAGGGAGCAATTGCTGGGAGATGCCCTGCACTCGGGGACCAGCCCAGCACCGAGGTACCCTGGAGCGGAATTAGAGGGATTGTTCAGAAAAGGTGAATTGGGGAAAGGAAAAGGTGAAATATACATCAAAGCAGGTGGCTTAAAAAAAAATAAAGACTGTCCTTCAATAAAATAAAATCTAAGGAATTGTTCTGGATGAGTTTTCAGCACCCCAAAGATGCTTGACCCCTGCCATCTACAAAATCACATTCCCCCCACCCACCCACCCACCCACCCGGCTTCAATATGAATGTAGCCTGTCGTTCCGCTGTTCCAGAACTGCAGTGTTTTCAGAGTGTTTCCTGACTTCGTAGTGCAGTCCAACATTTGAAATGTGTTTGAATATTAGCAGCTCAGGTTGTGGTAGTGAGGCTGTTGGTTTGTGCTCTGAGCTCAGCAAACTTGGTGGCAAACGTTTTGTCACCATTCGAGGAGACATCGTCAGTGCACTTTGAAGTGTGCTTGTCTGTCGGAACACAGATATTTACCTTTATATGGCATGCAAATTAGTTTGTTTGCTTGGATATTTCTAAGTCATGGTCTGATTCTGGGCTGTTTTGATTGGCTGGTTCCTCAACGTTATCCACGTTAAGATGGGGGGGCGGGAAGGGAAGCGTGGTGGGCCCTCTCAGCAGATGCTGGGGCAGAGGGGCCTCCTTGCCATGGACCTAAGCCAGACGAAGCTTAGACACACACACACACACACCGAAATAAGGCTTGGATTAGCAGGCGTCTACTCAGCACAACGAGGGTGCCATGGAGGGCAGTCAAAACCTCATTGGATAGGGACCTTCAAGGGTTCCCCCCCCCAGTCGCTTGGATGCTTTTGCTCCAAGAGACAAATGCTACCGTCCCCCCTTGCCAACCCCTGGCCCCAAATCCCTGCCGTGTCCCTTCTGAATCAAGGCAACACATGGGAAGAGGGGGGGTTACGTCCACAGGTTTAGGCTGGGAGAAAAGCCTGCCTGCACTCGCACACCCAGGGAGTGTTTTGCTGGTGGAATTAAAAACCGGAGGGATTTCCTCCAATCCATCCCCCCCTTCTCAGTGTGCTTTCCCTCGCAGCTGAGAGCCGGTGCATGGCACGGATTCCTGGCTTGCCCACAGCGGCTGGGAGGGCAGGATTAGGGAAGGCTCTCCAGCTAAGACCTTTGCTGTCTGCTTCTGGTGGCCCGAATGCCACGAGCTGCTCTTCCCAGAGGCCACGCTGGCCAGATTTAAGTTGGCTTCCTCTCCGCGAAGTCCGCTCTCAAGAGGAGGCTCCTGGGTTTGAGGAGTTCCCTTCCCGGTCAGCAAAGTCCTTCAGACGCTGCTGCCCAGGGTTGTCCGAAGCCGTCTCTAGCAGCAGCTGGCTCTGGAGAGCTCTGTGATCAGCCCAGCTTTGAGCTCACGGCAGCATCAGGCCAGGAGGGCGAATTTTCAGGAGCATCTGTGGAGCCTCTGCACAATCTCCCCAACGCATACGCCCCTGCGCACTTGAGACCTCCTTCCACAGCAGCAGCAGCAGAGCCATAGCCTTCTCCTGGACCTACGTGGAGGCTTCTGCTCTTGCTTCACAGCTCCCCTTTGCTGGAGAGCCAGTTGGGCAGAGCTGGCTTCACCCGGCCTCCAACTGCCGGTTAAAGAGGCCCTTTGAATTGTATCCCATGTTTCTTTAATACTGAAGCCACAAGGCCTCCGCATGGCCATTCCTGGCCTTCACCCCACACACCCCGGGTCCTCTGACCCTTTGCAGGATGCTCTGGTCTCCTGGACATTTCACCTCTTGATCCTCAGCTCTCAGAGAGCGATGAGCCCTTGAGGGAGGCTCTCCACCACAGCAGACGCAACCCCCGGAAGCCAGGCTCATCTTTAATTCATGTCCGAAGCCTCCGTGCTCCCTTCCAGAGAAGGCTTCCGAGAGTTTCCAGTCTGTTGCGCCGTGGTTCAGGGGTCCCCATGCGCAAAGCAGCCGCTCACAGGTTTCAGCTGGGAGTTGCGCAGAAGAGCTGGATTTACACAGAGCTGGTCAGCTGCATCTTGGCATCCACGCCGTAAAATTCAGGGCTCTTTTTCGACAGCCGAAGGAGGATTCTGTCATTGCCCACCCCAGGTGTTAGCAATAGCACTAGCAGTTAGACTTATATACCGCTTCATAGGGCTTTCAGCCCTCTCTAAGTGGTTTACAGAGTCAGCATATCGCCCCTACAGTCTGGGTCCTCATTTAACCCACCTCGGAAGGATGGAAGGCTGAGTCAACCTTGAGCCAGTCAGGATCGAACTCCAGACTGTGGGCAGAGTCAGCCTGCAATGCTGCATTCTAGCCACTGGGGAGAAAGGAAGGAAGGAAGGAAGGAAGGAAGGAAGGAAGGAAGGAAGGACACTAGCAATAGCACTTAGACTTATATACTGCTTTACAGCCCTCTCTAAGCGGTTTACAGAGTCAGCAGTCTGGGTCCTCATTTCACCCACCTTGGAAGGATGGTAGGCTGAGTCAACCTTGAGCCGGTGTTCTGGAACCTTCCATTCTGCCTCCCCTCGACACTGGCTGAGATGTCCATCCAGGACACCCCTTAAGCCCTACGGTCACCCTCTTCAAACTATGCATTTTGGGGATTTGACCTCCCCCAGCTGCCCCCTTCCAAGCAGGCTGGCCCAGGATTTCCAGCTGGGGTGGACTTCCCAAGGGGCTTCTAATTCAAGAGACAGAAGGTGACAAATTTGGGGGAAGAAGGAACATTGGAAGGGCAACACTGAGTGGATGATCAACAGGTTTGGGGGTATCCTGAAGGAGGCCACTTCCCCCATCATAGGAGGTGAAGGCCAAGGAGTCTGTTCCAGCTGCTGCCTCCCTTCCCCACGGAAATCAATCTCCATTGAAAGAAGAAGCATCTTCTCCCTGCTTCCCCCCTCCTCGCCCAGATTAAGACGGTGGCGAGTGACACATTTATCACCTTCCTGGATTGATGGGTGAGAAATCTCAGATGACCTTCCCTTGACAGGCTTTGCCAGGCAATAAACGATGGGGGCTGTATCTGGGTTTTCTTTCACCTCCCCTTTATTTGATGGCTCTCTGCCAAGCGGTTATGATATGGAAAATGATCTCGTCCTTTCTCCATCCCCTATTAATAAATCTCAGGCAGAACATTAAGATAACACCAGGCAGCAAGAGACATCTTGGTCCCTGTCCAGGGAAAGGAAGATGCACCTGCACGGAGGGACTTGCCAGAGGCAGAGATGGGAGCAGGGGGGAAATTTAGGCCGGGGAAAAGGAGGGAAGGGGATGGGGGGCGTCTCATCTGCCGGCCTCCTTCACGCCCGTGATGGAGCCTGGATTTTGAAAAGCCACACTTTGTGCTCTCCTGCTTGGGACGAGGAGCCTCGGGTCTTCAGCAAGCGCATGGCGCAAGCAAGGGCAGCACATTTGTTGAAGAGGGCGGTGGGCTCGGTAAGGACCCTCCACAAGTGTTTGTTTGGTCCTGAAGCTCCGACAAACGTTTGGGGTCTTGTTGTCCTCAGGTAAAAATAATGAATGTCCCAGAGACGTGGATCCCTTTCCGAATCCCCCTGGCCTAGAGACCCTTCAGACGATCTTCTGAGATCTTGCACAAAGCGAGAGAAGGAACTGGGCTTTCCTGGGAAGCTGCGGGAAATTTCTGCGGTGCCCCTTGATTCCTTCCTTCCCAAAGGGAGGACCTTCCTTCAATGGCCCCGAAGCCCGGTGCTTCTGATTCCTTATCAAAAAATAGCACAATGCCTGAAACATAACTGGGGGAGGGGTAAACAGAACAGCTCTCCCATCGAAAGCAACGGGAATCAAGCGAATGGGAAGGAAAGAAAGAAGCTACTGCAGAAGCAGGGATTCAAAGCAGTGGTGAAATTCAACTTTTTTTTACTACCGGTTCTGTGGGCATGGCTTGGTGGGCATGGCTTGGTGGGCATGGCGTGGCGTGGCTTGGTGGGCAGGGGAAAGATACTGCAAAATCCCCATTCCCTCCCCACTCTCTGAGTTCTGAACTACTCAAAATTTCCACTACTGGTTCTCCAGAAACTGTCAGAACCTGCTGGGTTTCACCCCTGATTTGATTTTGATTTGATTTGATTACATTTATATGCCGCCCTTTTCCCCAAGGGGGACTCAGGGCGGCTCACAATTCAAATCAGGGGAGGGGGGTACAGACAAGAAATAAAAAAGACGGAACATAACAATACATAATTTAAAAAACACACAGCAGTCATACCATTCGAGGCGGGGGGACAACAGCTCTTTAGCCCCAGGCCTGTCGGAACAGCCAGGTTTTAAGGGCTTTGCGGAAGGCCTGGAGGGTGGTGAGGGTTCGAATCTCCACGGGGAGCTCGTTCCAGATTCAAAGACAAGGAAGGAGGACTGAAACACCCATGTAGGAATCCAAGCAAATTGCTTTGCAAAGATACTCTGGTGTGTTTCCAGAAACGGGCTTGTTCCTTAGTCCTATTTTGTGCCATGACGCCTGGCTGAGTTCTCCATCTCGAGTGGGACGGGGGCTGTGCTGTCTGTGCTGAGCGAATGGAAACGCTTCTCTTGGGGGAAAGGTGGGTCTTTAGAAGGCTCCTCTGTCCCCTCCCTCTCTTCCCATCTCACCACAGAACCGGAGCCAGGAATTTTAATTGAGTGTCACCATACCTTCCTCGTACAGTTTGGCACACGGGGGTGGCGTTGACAATGGCTCACACCCGCTATTATCACCAGTGTTGCCGTACCTGTGAAGCAGCCTTCGCACCAGGCGTTACCTTGTTAGAGATGCTGACACATCTTCCGCGGGGAAGGTCAGGCCTCCTAAACGGTCCCCTCGTGGGTGAGGGCGAGGCAGGGTGGGATGCAGCTACCCAAAAGGGGAGGGGGAAATGCAAGCAGGGGGCAAAATTGTGGCCTTTGGGAGCCCCTCCCTCCCCACCCCAGAGGGACAGATCGGCTCCTTTCCCCTCCTCTCTCTGGAAACAGAGGGCAGCGGTGGTCTCTGAGCCCAGAGCCGCAGATTCAGTCCATCATGAAACACAGAAAGATCTCAGGGCGTCGTGCCTGCAGACGGCAGGACCCTGACAACGTTCTTGCCAGTATATATATATAAATATATTCGGCCGCTTCTAACCGGTTCGCCCGAACCTGTAGCGGAAATCACAGGTGGCCACACCCACTCACCTCTGCTCTACGGCATCTCATTTAGGACATTTTTTAAAGGCAAAGCACATGCGCTGAAGGCGGAGCGCATGTGCAGACGTGGTGCACACTCACATTTGCGAAGCGGTAGTGAAGGTAAGTGAATACCACACCCATGTGCATTGCCACACACTTTCCATGGCAAGGGAGGTACAAACTCCAGAAGCCAAAGGATGCTCCAATGTGTGAACGGCTTACAGAAATAAAATCCCCTTCCTTCCTTCCTTCCTTCCTTCCTTCCTTCCTTCCTTCCTTCCTTCCTTCCTTCCTTCCTTCCTTCTTCTCCTTCCCTTTCTCTCCCTCCTTCCTCATTTCTCTCCTTCCTTCCTTCCCTCTTTCCTTCTTCTCTTTTGGAGACTATTTGGGAAAGATGGAGAGAGATCTCCACCTCTCTTGAAATCGTCTTTATCAGGCAGCTTGAATTCCCCAAGGTCAAATATATCTTTTTGATTCAAATTCTCAAGCTCTCCTTTAGTCTTCTGCTTCCCCTCCCCAAGGCTGCTCCGGAAGCCCCTGCTTTGTTCGGGAGATGCCCTATTTGCTTACAAATGCAGAGATGTTGGACCCTCACCTGGGGAGGGGGCTGGGGAGGGGGCATCCTTCCCGGATCCCCAGGAATGCAAATTGGAGCATGGAGGCCGAGCGGGGGAGGCCTTGTTCCCTGGAAGGGCTCCTGCAGCATTGCAGACGGAGAAGGTAATTAGTCCTGTAGCAGCAGAAGAGGGAGAGCAGCAGGATCCATGCTGGTATCTTACATAATATTTGTGTGTTAGCGATCATTATGATTTCAGGAACAGTCAGTCCGTAGCCGGTAATATCCTGCTCTCATTCTAATCATATTGCGATATTTCTTTTATCGTCTGCAACATGGCTTTGCTCTCTTCTTTCTGTGTCAGCCTCCGGAGTTCTGGGGTTGCGCTTTGGGGCACTTTCTCCAGCAACCAAATATCCCTCTGGAGAGAGGAGGGCCAGGGGGTGCAGGATCAGGGGAGAAACTCCCCAATGCAAGTCCTCTTCACCCTTCAGACAAGCCTTGCAAGACACTGCTGAGGGGATGAAAGAAAGTGGAGAGGAGAAGTCACACGGCTCCACAAAGGGACACTCAGAAATAAATGCCTCCGGACAGAGCACAGCCTGGAAGGAACAGCGAGACCTGCAGAAGGGGCCACCACCCAGGCCACGGCCCTGATTTCAACCTTCTGGGATGATGGTCTAAGTTGAGATCTATGCTAGACCAGGGGGGGGAGGGCTTTATGGCCTCCCCTGAAAATGGAGAGTCCACCTCCAAGAAAGAAACAACCACAGGGCAGTAACTTCTTTGAGCTGTGATGGTGCAATAGTCAGGATGCAGAATTATTGCAGGTTGACTCTGAAATGTATTTCTTAGGAAGGAATCGGGAATAAGAAGAATTCGTTTAGAAGGTGGAGTTTTTGGACAGCTGGGAAGAAGAGAGGGAGAGGACGGACGAGAGAGAGTTTTGCTCAGGCAGGAAATGTAAAGAGCCCATCCCAGCTTCCTATATTTATAGTTTAAATACCTTGGGTAATTAGCACTTCTGTAGATAATTAGAACTCTCCTGCCTTGGTTACTTGGAGCTAGCAAACCAGGTGTTTGTGCTGGTGACAACCTCGGGGTTTTTGCCAGCGCCTTTCAAGGCTCCCCTATCCAGCTTGGAGACAACGGAAAAGCGATACTTGCGCAATCCACTGGACGTCCATCTCTTTTGGGCAGTCTTGGAAGGTTCTGAGAACCTTAGAGACTAAAGACACAGCTAGGATTCATTGTTGGGCTTCTTGTCTGGACCACCTCGAAGGGTTAACCACAGTCTCACGAGACTTTCTCTTCTCCTTTTACAAAGCCAAGAAGGGTCCCTTCGGAGAGTCAGCGGGGCTGAGGCATCCCTTACAGTAGTCGGACATCCAGTCTGCGGTTCTTCCTCCTGGCTCCCATGGCCATTCGCACAGGCTAATCAGCAGGCCAAGCCTCCATCCCTGCAGTGCCTGAAGACGCCCCGGCCAAGTCCTTCAAGCTGTGGGTGGAATCTGCCCACCATATAATCACACCTCACCCAAAAATTCAAAAAGCATCCGAGATGCCATTCAGAGAGACTTACTTTTGTGATGCGTGGCTCGTTAGCAATAGCAATAGCAGTTAGACTTATATAGCGCTTCATAGGGCTTTCAGCCCTCTCTAAGCGGTTTACAGAGTCAGCATATTGCCCCCAACAACAATCCGGGTCCTCATTTCACCCACCTCGGAAGGATGGAAGGCTGAGTCAACCCTGAGCTGGTGAGATTTGAACCGCCGAACTGCAGAACTGCAGTCAGCTGAAGTGGCCTGCAGTGCTGCACTCTACCCACTGCGCCACCTCGGCTCCTAGTTAGGAAGCAGCAGTCACCGAGAACCACAAATGGAGGGAAACCGGAATTAAGGACAGGTTGCTAAGAATTTGTGGCAACGTAAGGTGGTTGTGTTAAGTCCCACCAGCAAATCTGCACTTCTAGAGTAGAAAAGGATGCTTCCTGCTCAAACTGTGTCAGGTTGGAGCAATTTACACTGATGAAGCAGAAGGCCTCAACTTGGCTGCCATGTTGAAAACACCGTTCAACATCGCCTCTTCCGATGGGTCGTTTATATCTCCTCTCTCAAACTGCCACATCAGGGGCTGTTCTGGGCAAAGAGGACGGTGTGGTTTTCATTGTGGCTTCAATTGTGCTTTGTTTTGAGGCCTCTAAATCAGTCTGGATTTTGAGTGTTGGAAAGACAGGACAGACAATTCTACGGGTTTAATAACTACACTGGGTAAGGATTTCTATTCCCATGAGCTGACAAAGTTAATCACTTTCCCCAGATAATAGAGTAATATACTGAGATTTGAACCAAGGCCATACAGTCTCATGGTTTTTAGCCTTTTAATGCTGAATAATTTGAGAATTGCCTCAATCTGTACATTATTTAGGTCTACATGTTTGGCTAAGCTGGTAAATACCGTGACCCGTCAAAACCGTGTTCCACAAAAGCGCGGTCGACGAAAGCGCGTATGTGACGTCATCACAGCGCGACGAAAAAGATCGAAAAATTGAAATAAAAATTAAATTACAGCAAGCCGATTCATATAAAGGTAAGGGTTAGGTTTAGGGTTAGGGTTAGGGTTAGGTTAAGGGTTAGGGTTAGGTTTAGAGCGTTAGCGTTACGTTTAGCGTTAGGTTAAGGGTTAGCGTTAGGTTTTTCGTTAGATTAAGGGTTACGTTTAGGGTTAGGTTAAGGGTTAGGTTTAGGGTTAGGTTTAGGGTTAGGTTTGGGGGGGTTAGGGTAAGGTTTTCGCTTTATTTTTACATTTTTCGATCTTTTTCGTCGCGCTGTGATGACGTCACATACGCGCTTTCGTCAACCGCGCTTTTGTCTACCGCGGTTTTGTGGTGGAACCGGTAAATACAGCTTGTATTTTGCAGCTGGTAAGTGCAGATTGCAAAGCATGATTTACACAACAGAATATCTGCATCCCTGCATCGTATCAAGCCAAACGTGATTTACCTCTTGCGAGACCAAGGTTATATATTATTCACTCAATAGCAGAGTGCAAAACCAGCCCTGGGATTCCCTTGTGTCTGGGAGCTGAGATCACGAAGAGGTTTAGAAGCCTGCTCAACTCCAAGCATCCTTTGAGATCTTCATGCCACGTCTTTCCTGGAAAGCAACCTGGCACGTGGCATCTGCGCTTGTGATCCACCCCTTGCAAAGCGATTTTTTAAACACCCCCCCAAACAGCATCCCTTCAAAAGAAGCATCGTGGCCGCATTCGCCGTTCTGAAGAAATTAATTCTCAAAAAGCGGAGTGGTCTCGACACCGCAATACTTTCGTGAGTCTCCCTCTCCGTGCTCACAATCAAAACCGAAGAACTAAGAGATGCGAAAGGCGATCCAGATGCTTTAATTGTAGATGAATTCAGGCATGGATTTATTTTTCCTGACAGGAAATCCATACCTTGAGTGGAAAGTTATGGAGTCCAATTCTCTGGTCTCTACTCTGGGCCTGGAGAAACTCGTTCCCGCAGAAGCTGTCAAAATCTGAATTGAAATGTTTTTGATAACAGTTCGATAGGCGTCCCTGGGCGATCCCATTTCTCAGGCGTAATTGGTGGGAGAAGACAAGCTATTAAGCTTCAAAGTCCGCCTAGGATGGACTAAGCAGCTTGTGAGACTCCATTGTGAAAGGGGAGGTTGAGAGATTAGTTACGTCAGCTCCCCTTCTCTGGAGGGAAGGCCTGCTCTGCTCCAGAGGGGCAGTCCGACTTGGCAGATGCCAAGGCAGCGGCAGCGGCACCTGGGAAGGCAGCCTTGGCCTTCAGACTCTCCCCACCAATGGTCTTTTCGGATATTGCCGTGTCCATTTTGTGCTACCAGCCTAGGAGCTGCGAAGGCCTGATGTTTAGTAGCCCCTGCTGACGGTGCCTTCCCTGGTGAGAAGATCACACCTGGCCAAATGGCTGCCCGGAAGGTGGCCCTTTTGGCAGCTTCATCTCCTTAGAAGCCAGTTGAGGGCAAGGCCAGCTGCTGGATCCTCCTGAAAAGGTCTCCAAAACCCATTTCTGTTACATCGGAGAGTCTTTGGGTGCTCGGGAGGGGGTGAAGGCATCCCCCTGATGGCTCTTGGCTCCTTCTTGATTCTGTCACTGTTTCTAGTCTTCAGCCCTATTTTCTTAAGAACAGGGAGCTACTGAGGGCCTGGATTTATTGACTGGATGGAAGCAAAGAGGACTCAGTACGTGGATAAAAAAAAGGCAAACCCAGTCCAAGCATCTGGCTGACTGTGTGGCAAACCAGAATAATAATAATAATAATAATAATAATAATAATAATAATAATAATAATAATAATAATAATACTTAGGCATTCTGCAGTTGGATAATATCAAGCATGGAGAAGTAAAAACTATTGTCAGGCGAGAGTACACCAACAGAGTTAGGAAAATTTTAAAATCTAAATTGAATGGTGGAAATACAATCAAGGCCATAAATACCTGGGCAATACCAGTTATAAGATACACAGCTGGTATAGTTAACTGGACACAAGCTGATTTGGACCTTTTGGACCGAAAAACCAGGAAACTAATGACAATGCACTACAGTTTACATCCAGGTGGTGATACTGATAGACTATATCTGCCCCGAAAATCAGGTGGCAGAGGATTATTACAAGTGAAGCAAACAGTTAAAGAAGAAAAACATGCACTGGCTGATTATTTAAAAGAAAGTCAAGAACATCTATTAATCGAAGTAAAGAACAAAAATCTACTGAAGGCCCAACAGACGAAACAAGAATACAGAAAAGATGTGATAAAATCAAGAATGGAGAGTTGGCAGAACAAAGCACTGCATGGTCAATTTCTGGAAAAAATAAAAGATAAAGTGGACAGGGAACAAACTTGGTTATGGTTAAAAACAGGTACATTAAAGAAAGAAACAGAGTCACTAATCCTGGCTGCGCAAGAACAAGCTATCCGCACAAATGCCATTAAGGCCAAAATCGAAAAATCCTCTGATGATGCCAAATGCAGACTTTGCAAAGAAGCTGATGAAACTGTTGATCACATACTCAGCTGCTGTAAAAAAATCGCGCAGACTGATTATAAATTGCGACACAATTCAGTAGCACAAATGATCCATTGGAATTTGTGCAAAATTTTTAATATTAAAACAGCAACAAACTGGTGGGAACATCAGCCTGAAAAAGTCACCGAAAATCAGATGGTCAAGATCTTGTGGGATTTCCGTATACAAACCGACAAAATACTGGCGCATAATACACCAGACATCACACTGGTTGAGAAAAATAAGGTCACAATCATAGACATCGCAGTACCAGGTGATAGCAGGGTCGCCGAGAAGGAACATGAAAAAATCGCAAGATACCAGGACTTAAAAATCGAAATTCAACGACTATGGCACAAACCAGCAGTGGTAATTCCAGTGGTAATTGGCACACTGGGTGCTATTCCAAAAGCACTGGAATTACATTTGAAACAGTTAAAAATTGACAAAATCCCCATCAGTCAAATGCAAAAAGCCGCACTGCTTGGATCTGCACGCATATTACGAAAATACGTTACGACGTCCTAGGCCCCTGGGTGGGGCCCGACCAGTAACCAATGCCAAATCCGGCGAAACAACTGGCCGCTGTGATACAATTGTATAATAATAATAATACAGCATAAGCCACCAATTAAAGAACTGGCAGCTGCGATTTCACATTGTTGTCTATATAATACACAACAATGTGAAATTTGCAGAGGCACCTCAAACATTCTCTCCTGAAGGGAGTTGTTAGAAAGAGAGAAGACCCTTCCCCAAATCTGGCTACAGCATCCTCCGTCTCCCACCGCTTGGGAGAGGTTTAACTGAGTTGGATCCTATCCCATTGTGGGGCCCCTTTCTGGCTCTGAGGACCTATTGTTATCCAAGCCAGCCCTTCAGCTCCTTTGGAGAGCTCCACAGATCTCCTTCCTGCCTGCCTGGCTGATTCAAGCAGAGAGACGCGGCAACATTGCTTTGACACAGAATCCTTGCATAAGCAAAAAAAAGAAAAACCAAAAACCAAAAAGAAAAGGATTGGTTTTGATCTCGTCCGCAACAACAAATTGCATGAAAATATGAACCGCACCGACTCCAGCGAAGGGGAGGATTGTTTCATTTCCATGCAGACGAGCTGAGCGGGGGAGACGGGGACGGATGTTCTGAGTGTGTAAGAGTAGGTGAAAGGACAAATTAAAGACACGTATTCCCACTGGGTCGTGGCGGTGCCTCCTTGGAAAGCAAATTGACGGAGGAGCGATGTTTGAGGCGAGATCAGAGAGTGAGTCAAAGCCGGGCTTCTATTATCCAGAGGCCGACGGAGCCCAAGATGCGGCATTTGGCAGATGAAAGGGACTACACGTGTAACGTTAACTCAACCAGCGATTCCGCCAGCAAAGCGCTTCAGACGGGCGGACGGGATATGCGCCATCAGGTCAACCGCCTGACCCTCCTTGCTGCCTCCGAGGCTGCGGGGAAGGCAGATCCAGGGAGGGAGGTAAGGAGACGCAGCAGAAATGAAGAATTAAGCCCTTCAAAATGTGCACTTGGGGAAGGGGCTGGAGGAGGCGCCTGCTCTTGCCGGCCAGGGATGCAAGGCCCCAAAGTGGGGCAGAGGCGTCCCATGGCCCACTGTGCGTGCAGCGTCTTCAGGGGCCTACAGAAAGCCTGCCGCCTCTCATCAACCGCAAAGGTCTGAACGCATCCACGGTGAACAGATTTGGCCCTGGGAGCCAGGTAGGTTCTACAGCTGCAAAGGTTGAGACTCCGGTTGGCCAAGAATATCAGGAGCCATCGAAACAGAGGCAGCTCCCTGTCATCCCCACCACACTTCCACACAAGGGCTTATTCGGTCGCGGAGTCCAAGGCATTGCTGCTCAACCGTGGCAACTTAAAGAAGTGTGGACTTCAAAGCCCAGAATTCCCCAGCCACCATCGCTTCAACTCTGGGAGTTGAAGCCCATGCCTCTTCAAACTGCCACGACTGAAAAACACTAATGCAGTGTTTCTCAACCTTGGCAACTTGAAGATGTCCGGACGTCAACTCCCAGAATTCCCCAGCCAGCATTCGCTGGCTGGGGAATTCTGGGAGTTGACGTCCGGACATCTTCAAGTTACCAAGGTTGAGAAACACTGCACTAATGCAAGGCATTGAAAATAAACAAGATGAGACAGGGACTGATTTTTTTTTTTAAATACCACGTTTTTGTTTAAAACGTTGGCATGGAGAGAGAAAGTAAAGGGCATGTTAAAGCTTCCCTACAATGATTCTGCAAAGAGCCGAGGTGGTGCAGTGGTTAGAGTGCAGTACTGCAGCCACTTCAGCTGACTGCTATCTGCAGTTCAGCGGTTCTAATCTCACCGGCTCAGGGTTGACTCAGCCTTCCATCCTTCCGAGGTGGGTGAAATGAGGACCCGGATTGTTGTTGGGGGCGATATGCTGACTCTGTAAAACCGCTTAGAGAGGGCTGAAAGCCCTATGAAGCGATATATAAGTCTAACTGCTATTGCTATTGCTATTGCTACTTTAATTCCCAGCTATGTTGTTGGCCATGTGCTTGGTTCTTGCCCCCTTCAGTGGCAACCTCCCACAACACGCATGTTCCGGAGAGTGGAGGGTCCCCATTCTCTATTACGGAAGGGGGGGGAGGAGAGCTCTTCCTGTCAGCTGCTCCCCTTTTTGCCAACTTCAAAATTCGCCGAGTGTTGCCCAAGGCAGCCAAGCAGCTCAGAGCCAGTCCTCCTCCCTGCCTGGCTGGCCTGAGAAAAACACGTCTTCCCTAGCCATATTGCATGAGTAAAGGAAGGGATGAATATTTGATGACCGTAATTTCCATCATAAATAATTTTGTATAAAATGCTGCCACAGCCTGTTAAATTATCCACCCCATCCTCTGCTTGTCCGTGAACCACTCCACTCTCCCAGCAAGACAAGATGGAAGATCGGGGGCGGTACAGAAAATCCTAAGAGTCCAAACATCATCTACTCTCCACTGTCCAACAGGTCAACTCAGCTGGATTAAAAAAACAAGCCAAGTGAAGACATATTGGGGGCGAAGCGAAGATCTCTGCTTGATTGACTCTGATGCATCTCATGTCTCCCGACTATTTTTCTTGTTCTCAACATGCTAAATGCTGCTGAGAAGATTCCTTCTCTTTGATTCTATGCTCAAGATATCGCTAATCAAGTATTCTTGACATTTTGCTTCATGCCGTTACATTTTCTTTCCCTTTTTTTTTCTCCTGCCAATTTGCTCTTCCTTTTCTAGTTGCTTATGAAGTATCTCCAGGCTCCGAATTTACCTTCGTTCCTACTTCACCGAGATCCTGGCTGGTTCATTCTGGTTGCTCAATGGCAGGGACTAGGGTAGAACGAGACCTGCATGTCTCTCCTGCAGAACGTCTCCATGTTTTGCTTGTTTCCATAATCCAAGCCGCAGATACTTCAGGTTGGTTTTTCCAACCTCTTCTTTGGCCAAGCCTTGGAGCATCTTCCGAGGACGCTAGTTGGGAGGGAAGACCAGGTGAGAGAAGACATTCTAGGACAGGAACTAGTTCGGCATCCCTGCAGATCATGCGAAGGTGATCATGCTTGATGGGGACAGAGGCGCCAAAGCAAGAAACCCGGCGATTCGGTAGCAACGGAGGGTTGGATGTGAGTGGAGTGATGGAGACACAAACTGGCTCATTCCAGCTCTGGGCCAAAGGACAGGACAAATATCCTCTACTGTAAAGTCATTGGTAGCTCGCATCACTATTCAGAAGGGGAAAAAAATGCAGCCTTTTCGAATTCTGTGATGCAGCTCAGGGACAGTCCTGAATTTACGGCATTTCTGTCTTGGAGGAAGCCTGTTGGAAGACCGCGACTCCCGAAACTGCTGGAATATCTGTCGGCAGGGTTCCTGTACTGTTTCCATGCATCCTGTGAAGATTTGCTCTTGCCGGCAGGGAGAGCCTGTTTAATCCCTGAAATATTTATATCTATTAATCCAATCTGGAATACAAACGAGCCGCCTTATTAAGGAGGTTTTTATGGTTGGGTTGTCAAACAAGATTGTTACATCTGTTTAAGCAGCAATTTAAAAGCACTTCAGGCGCTCAAATCTCTCACCACCTCTCCCCAAATTTATCTTGTGGCAGCCCTTCTCTCTTCCAGATACAGGAGCCAAGTTTTGCAGGGTTTAGAGCAGCCGAGGAAAAGGGTTGCGGCCTGAGACTCCTGGAGGGAAGAGGAGGGAGAAGCTGTGGAAAAAGTGCATGGATCGGACTCCAATCCGCTCTCCGTCCACACCGAAGGGGCCGTCATGACCTTGAAGCAGGCGCTGTCTCTCCATTAACAGGGAGGTGGAGAAGGTCACCTCCAACGTGGTGGACATCGTAGGAAAGTGGAAACCAACATCTCACCAACCAGCAGCCACCATTTGGGGGGGGGGGGCAAGGCGAGATCACCGCCCTGGTAACCCCTCCAGCTTTTGGCTTGGCTGAGGAAATGTCAAAAGTGAGGCGGAGTTTTGTTGTTGTAGTTTACAAGAATCTTTTACAACTTCTGCACCACTGCAGAACTCAACACAGGGAGCATCAAAAGCCAGGGGGCAAAAGAGAAAAAGGACGAAAGGGGGTTAAGGAAGACGATGGAAGTCACTTCACTTATTCAACTCCAAGGCCTTGCAGGCTGCAGCTGACTCTTTGAGGCCCCCACCCATGTCGTTTCCCTAACTATAAGGCAGGACGGGATACTCCGGAAGGTTGGGTTTGAGCATCCCGACAGCACACCATAACTCCTTCCTATCACACACAAGCAGGACAAGGGGGCACGAGGGTTTTTCCACTCTAAGATGAAGGGTCCCTAACTGAAGATGATGAACTACACTCTAAAATACTAGTCCAATGCTGGTTGAAAGACAGATGTGGCAGCAGTCCATTTTATCATTATCATTATCATTATCATTTATTATATTTATATGCCACCCTTTTCCCCCGAAGGGGACTCAGGGTGGCTGACAAATCAAATCTGGGAAGGGGGGTTACAGACAAAAAATAAAAAAATACAAATATGACAATGCATAATTTAAAACACAACAGTCATACCAATTCGAGGCGGGGGCAACAGCTCTTTAGCCCCAGGCCTGTCGGAACAGCCAGGTTTTAACGGCTTTGCGGAAGGCCTGGAGTGTGGTGAGGGTTCGAATCTCCACGGGGAGTTCGTTCCAAAGGGTCGGAGCAGCCACAGAGAAGGCTCTCCTCCGGGTAGTCGCCAGTCAACACTGGCCGGCGGATGGAATTCGGAGGAGGCCTAATCTGTGGGATCTGATCGGTCTATTGGAGGTCCAGGGCTAGAGGAGAGGGCAGCTTCTGTATCTAAGGGTGGACCATAACCTGGGCTATCTCTACTCCTGTTCAATCGCCTTCACCATCATTCACACACAAATGAACACGCCCTGAATGAATTGATCTGGCTTTTGGCGTTACCTCCCTGGAATGAGAGGCATGTTTTAGGGAAGTCAGGAGCATCTTCATCCATATTTCCCCCAAAAGGCATCGCGTCGGAAACAGCATTCCTCACGTGCAAAGAAAGGGAATCCTCTGCAGCCCTTCTCCAATTAACCACCTTCTTAGTTGGGTTAAAATTAGATTTAATCAATTGATTTCGCCTTTCATTTGCTAAGGGCTTCCACTGGAATTTTTGCCAGAGCTTAGCAGGCAATGCAGGCCCCCCACGGTCCGAGCGTAAGCAGAAGGGTGTTTTTATTTATTCACATGTATTAACATGTTATGCTAAAATATATTGTGTCTTGTTTTGCTCCAGGTCAGCATTTTCTATGAACTGAGCGAGACGTAGATTGTAAAGCGATTCCTGGAATCGCACGTGGCTTGAGCCCAGCCAATTATTAATGGGACTGTTCCATAAACCATTGTTTAACCAGCCCGGGGCAATGTCAAAATGGGTGGGTTCCCCCCCACCCCCCCCAAACTATACAGAACATTTGTTCAGCAAAATTCACCTGAGTGGACCTTCTCCACAGCGGCTCTGCAAGCGAGACGGATGTCTCTCTCGGCTCTGCAGCAATTGCTCTGCCTTCAGAAGCTGCAGAAGGGAGGGAAATGTAGGCCATTAGCAAAGGCACAAAAAAGGTTGGGTTACTCACCCCCCAAGTCCCGAATAACGGGAGGCACCTGGTCAGTTGCTGCACCCCAACACTTATTCTTGCACAATGAATGTGCACTTTTCTCTTCTTCTCTCAGAACATGGGATCAAAGGTGTGCAGCCTCTTTCTCTTTTATCCTGTCTTCTTCTGTCTATGGCAGTGTTTCTCAACCTTGGCAACTTTAAGTCCTGTGGACTTCAACTCCCAGAATCCCCCAGCCAGCTATGCTGGCTGGGGGATTCTGGGAGTTGAAGTCCACAGGACTTAAAGTCGCCAAGGTTGAGAAACACTGGTCTATGGAGGTTCGCCGCCATCCAGGTCAAGGAAACTGGCCTTCCTTTGCTTTTCCCTGAAGGCGTTTCGCTTCTCACCCAAGAAGCTTCAGAACTGAAGAAGCTTTTTGGATGAGAAGCAAAGCGTCTTCAAGGAGATATCAAATAAATTGCCTCTTGAAAAAGCACCACCTTATTTTCTATCTTTTGTCACCAGGCAGTCTAGGATTGCTGGAGGCTGGGCAGACCCTCCATCAAGGGAGGCCACCCTAATGGGATTTGGCCATGAGAGATGGGCTTCCATCAACAGACGGAGAACTCAGTGCCCGGAATGGCTTCCAGGCATCCGCTAACAGAAAAAATCTGCACTTGTCAAGGATACTGAAAGTTGAGATTTCCCCAAGGGCTGGGAATTTGTAGGGGAAGATGGTAAGAGAAGGAGTGCAGATAAAAGAAATGCCTCGTTCAACATCTAGGGATCTTTTCACAGCTACAAAAACTGGAGCTGCGACTTCCTTTGGTTTCAACAGAAGAAGAGAAGGGTCGGCTGTAAAATCCAGGAGAGGCTCTGTGATGAATTGCTCTGATTAAAGCAGGGGGTCCAAACTTGGGAACCATGCTGTCTGGGGAATTCTGGGAGTTGAAGTCCACAAGTCTTAAAGTTCCTAAGTTTGGACACCCCTGGATTAAAGGAAAGTAGCCAGATAAGAAACCATACAGAGAAGGGCAGCCAAGAATGCCCTTTGTTAACGGGGGAACCTCCTATTGTGGAGGCTCCTTAGACCTGGCATGGTGTCCTGAAGAAAGAAGGAGCCAGGGTGGCGCAGTGGGTAGAGTGCAGTACTGCAGGCTACTTCAGCTGACTGCTAGTTCGGCAGTTCGGCGGTTCAAATCTCACCGGCTCAGGGTTGACTCAGCCTTCCATCCTTCTGAGGTGGGTGAAATGAGGACCCAGACTGTGGGGGCGATATGCTGACTCTGTAAACCGCTTAGAGAGGGCTGAAAGCCCTGTGAAGGGGTATATAAGTCTAACTGCTATTTCAGCTGACTGTGATCTGCAGTTCGGCTGTTCAAATCTCACCGGCTCAGGGTTGACTCAGCCTTCCATCCTTCCGAGGTGGGTGAAATGAGGACCCGGATTGTTGTTGGGGGCGATATGCTGACTCTGTAAACCGCTTAGAGAGGGCTGAAAGCCCTGTGAAGCGGTATATAAGTCTAACTGCTAGTGCTACTGCTAGTGCTAGAAGGGCCCCTCAAATATTGAAGAGGACCTTCCTTCTGAGCAATCCATGCAGAAGAACGCTGTTGAACTTTGAAGGGTGCCTTAGAAGACGCCAACCCAAATTTCAAAAGGCACCATCTTGGAAGAGTCTTTGCTCTTCTCCCGGGTCTCCAGATCCCTCCTCCATGCAAAATACCTTTGGCTACTCAATCGTTCAAGTGTAATCTACCTTTTTTGGGATTATAGGATGGTCCTCAAACCCAGAAGAATAAGACAAGCTATGCTCAATGCTGGGCAGAGCAGAGCAGAAAACCGAGAAAAGAGAAGGATTAGTGGTCACATGATAGCAGTGTTCCAATATTTGAGGGGCTGCCACAAAGAAGAGGGGGGGGGGTTCAACCTATTCTCCAAACACCTGAAGGCAGGACAATAAATAAAGGTTGGAAACTAAACAAAGAGAGAAGCAACCTGAAATTAGGGAGAAACTTCCTAACAATGAGGACAATTAATCAGTGGAACGACTTGCCTCCAGAAGTTGTAGGTGCCCCAACACTGGAAGATTTTAAGAAGAGATGGGGCAATCATTTGTCTGGAATGGTCTAGGGCAGTGTTTCTCAACCTTGGCCACTTGAAGATGTCTGGACTTCAACTCCCAGAATTCCCCAGCCAGCAAATGCTGGCTGGGGAATTCTGGGAGTTGAAGTCCAGACATCTTCAAGTGGCCAAGGTTGAGATACACTGGTCTAGGGTCTCCTGCTTGAGCAGAAGGTTGGACTAGAAGACCTCCAAGGTCCCTTCTGTTGTTCTCTGTAGATTCTGCTTGTCAAGCACAAGCCTTTTTTACATCCGCAACATACTTAATTGTTAGAGCCTTGTGGCTTCACCTACCTGCGTGTGATCTCAGCGAAAGCTGGTAGTTGGAGAAGGTCCCCCCCAAGGAGACAAATGCCAGGATAGACTTGAGGCCTAACAGGGCAGCTGGCTGGAGGGAAGTTAAAAGATTTTGCCAACTTGAAGCACAAGTTTCCTATTCCGCTGCTTTTCAAAACTGCGTATAATCCTCCTTCTGAAAACTGCCCTGTTCACAGAATATATAAGGCTCTAAAAACCGGGTCCAGTTTGAGCCGAAGTAAATCTGGAGAAGCTTCAGAGGGAGACTTTTTTCATTTTATCAATACGGAAAATAACCTCCCTCTGCACATTTGTAGAAGGCTGCATTTCTTCCCTTTGCTTTTCTAAGTGTTTGTATGACTAATAAGGTGTGACACGGCTAAGATTTGCAAGCACTTTTTCCATAATGCAACTTCTTCCAGCTGAAGAAAAGAAGAAGCTAAATTTGGATGCCAGCAGCCAACAGGAACCTGACAAGCAAACCAAGGCTTATCCCTCAAGAGATCGTTTCATTTCATCTCATTATCCACCGTGTTCTCAGCACCTGGTTGAAAAGTAGGAGGGTTCCTCGTTCAAGAAAGAGACGCTGGATGGAGGAGAAAGGTGAGGAGGCAAAAGAATTAGCTTTTGAAAAGCCAACTGCAAGTTGGAAGTGGAGAAGATTCATCACAAGATGAGGGGAGAGCAGAGGGGTGGAGGAGGAGGAAGATGGCAAGGCTCAGAGTACTAAGAAGCCCCCAACAAGAAGAAGAGACCAAGGGACACAGGAATGCTGTAGGGGCCCCTGGGGTAGGAGCTGCAGAGCAGGGGCTGGGCTGGCCCACTGGACTAACCAATCTGTGGGCCACTGACTCTTCTTCAGCCACACTGACCTCACTGGTTGCCCTTCTGGGGGAATGAGTTGTTGGGATACGCTCTGCACATTGCTTTCAGCCCCTGGAGGAAGCACCAAGAAGATTATGGGTGATAAGAGAGCAGGGAGTAAACTGAGAGGTAGCATAGTGGCTTAAAATCAGCAGTCAATCAATGCTGGAGACCACCATTCGACCTATGGCAGGAAGGAATGAGCAGCCATTGGCCAGGAGCTCCCTAACCAGTTTGTTTGCCCCAGCCTTATCGCAACCCAACCGCCATGTAGCATAGTGACCACAATTGAGAGCCGATGCAGAATTTATGAGATGGAAATTATGTGGGTCTGAAAAATAAAGTACACTGAGAACTTAACTTGCTGATCAAAGCCTCAGGACATCTCTCTCTCTAGCCCTGAAATGAAGTCTGTTCCCTGCAGAGAAGAGCTAATCTCCTGGACCATGGCCAGACTGGGGCCTCCCCCAGATGTGTCAAGATGGCCGTCCCAAGCCAGCTTTGGCCAGGCTGCCTCCATCTGGAAAGCAGAGCCCCAGTGCATCTGGAGAGGGCCAGAAGCTGCAAAGTTTTGAAGCTTTTCCCGTCGTGTTTTTTAGATAAAGGGAGGCAGAGCCAACTACCCAGAGGAATATCCTTTCCCTGCTTTGGTTTTGCATTTCTTCAAAACTCAAACCAAAGTTTGAATCTTCTGTTATTTTGACAGTTTCTGGCTACAGCATATTTAGTTGCGTTGGGGGGGAAGAAGAAAAAAAACATTAAATTATTAGCTTGTGTACAACACACGGAGCTTAAACACAATCCCGCCTGTCAAAAGAAATGTCTTAATTAGTGAGACGAAAGCCGTTTTTCTTGACAGAGCTTGTCAGGCAAAATATCGTACTTGGAGGGAATTTAAGCGAATTCAATTGCAGGAATTTAATAAGGCCTCATTCCACTCCCCTTGCAGGGAAAGAAGGAAGGAAAGAAAGAAAGGAGAACCCCGCTTGGTGGGGGGGGGGGTTGAACCCCTTGGGGAGCCACTTTGGGAAGCGAATGGAGTCGGTCTCTTGAAAGCAACGCTGGGGCTGAATCAAGCGGGGGGGGGGAGCGGCTCTCCAGGACTCACAGGAGATTCTAGGCTTGAAAGGTTTAATTAATTGAATTAGCAAACTTGAAACAACAAAGAAGGCCACAATACTTTGTTGTTTTTTTTAAAGACACCCTTGAAAAGAAAAAAGGTAAACTGCAAGATTAATACATTGTCTTTACTGAGCGGGGGGGGGGGGGGAGCAGCCCTGCAACTTAGAAATGGAATGAAATGATAGCAATTATGCAATGCTGGCTAACATTTTCCAAGATCTGGGAGAAACGGTTGGAAGTGCCTTGAAAATGTCAACTCAATTGTGCCGCAGCTATGGTAGAAAGGCGAAAAGGCAGAAAGCTAGTGGTTATTAAGAAAGGGGATCTATATTGAAATACCAAGCTCTCCCCCACATCCCCCACCCACTCTCTGTAAATGCCAAGTCAAGAGATTTGGGAAGCTCCAGTGGTTGGTTTATCTTTACACCTCGGCGTGCAGAATTGGTTTTGCAAGTGTCGAAGTGGACTGATTGAGCCCGTAGATCAGGGGTGTTCAACCTTGGCAACTTTAAAACTGGTGGACTTCAACTCCCAGAATTCCCCAGCCAACCAGCGTTGTGTAAATCACTCTATCCACACCTCCCCCTAACCATGGACTCAAACGGTTGAGAGGTTTGTGAGGGTTGGAACCACTCAAGAGACCTTTAATAATTCTGGCTGGCTTCCAGGTCAACTCCTGACGTGTTTCTGGTCTCATTCTGTGCATCTCATCCTCCTAGCTTCTCTTCACTTCCGTTTCCACCTAAAGGAATCTTTGAGTCTATCGAGATGCGAAGGGAGGGACAGTGGTGGCACTCGCTGGTCCTGCCACAAAACATCTCCACGCTGATGCAAATTTTGGTTGGCAGAGTTGACAAGGGGGTTCAGATCCTCCTCTTCTCACAGGGAGGAAATTATTCTGAACCTAAAGCCAAAGCTGGCTGAAGCTGAAAGTTTTTAGGAAGCATCTTGGCTGCCCCTTCTCCATTGGCTGGTGGTTTTCTCCCACAACCATTCAAGATGGGAAAGGGACTCAATCAAAGATCGTTGAAGCATCACACGGGCAGAAGGCAGTGTGATGACTCACGTCCCAAAGGTGCGAGCCACTTGCTGCTCTTGGCATCTTCTCACAGAGGAGGCACAGGGAGCAGCATCTGAGGGATGGTGCTAGACTGGAGGCATTGAGTGATCCCAGGGAGGTCCAGGCATTCAGGGTACACAAAGAAGCAGCAAGGAAGTTTTGCAAAAGTGTCCTCCAAGCTCTCCCAGCCTTGCCAGGTTCGGAGGGCACCTGTCTGGAGCAGCCTATTTCCAGGGCTCGGGTCAAGATCCCCGCAGCCCAGTGGGGAAGGAGGGCAGACAAAACTGCTTAGTTAACAGCATCGCCTCCAGAGTCCAATTTACCGACGGCGGGGTGCTAGGTTTGCACACGGGAAAAGTGACTAAGCCAGAAGCTGGGAAAACACCTAGAAATAGATCTGCCGCTGAACAACGTGATCAGAACTTTGCTTCAAAGGCAGAAAGATTGAGGTGGGTCTGACATCAGTGCAGGGTGTGGGTGAGAGGCGCTTTCACACCAAGGTCGCATGTGTTGCAACTCTGAAGGCCCCCAGTGTCCGGCCAGAGGAACCCAGTCGGGCCGGAGAACTCCCTTTACGGCTACTGCAGGTGGACCAATGGCTGACCTCTGACTCAAAGGCAAACCTTGAAGCTCTTCGGCCAGAGGGGGGCCAGAGCTGTGTGCCAGTTATCAGCTGCCTTCGGAGTCAGACATCAGTGGGGCAGATGAACAGCTGGAGCCTGTTCCCAGTGTGAGTTGCCAGACGAAGGGAACGGCTAAAGAACAGTCGTAACTTATAAAGCCCTTCATGGTATTGGATCTGGGTACTTGAGAGACCGCCTGCTGCCAATTACCTCCCACAGACCCATTAGATCGCACAGGGTCGGCCTCCTCCGGGTTCTGTCTACCAGCCAATGCCACCTGGCTATTGTCCGGGGGAGGGCCTTCTCTGTGGCAGCTCCGGCCCTCTGGAACGAACTCCCCGCAGGGATCCGGACCCTCACCTCTCTCCAGGCCTTCCGAAAAGCCGTCCAAACCTGGCTTTGCCGGCAGGCCTGGGGGTGATGAGTTCCCTCCCCTCTCGACATGTATGGTTGTGCGACTGTTGTCGACTTTTATTATTTGTATTTTGTCTTTTTATGTTCCCCCTTTTTTCCCCCTTTGAATTGTTCGCCGCCCTGAGTCCTCCCGGAGAAGGGCGGCATACAAATAATAAAATAATATAATATAATAATATAATAATATAACAGGGGTCGACTTGGGAGGAAGGCCACAGGTGGACGATGAATGGCCCCTCCCAGAGGGAATAAAAGAGGAGCCAAAGGGGAGTGGAGTTTGCAGGAGACAATCAGTTCGCTTAATCGGTTTGTGACTCTCCGAGGCTCCAAGTTTATCTTCCAGGGTGCAAGGAAAAGCAACTCCATCCCCACTCCAGATGCTTATCACTCTCCTAGGCTGCTCTTACGAAATGCGTGGGATGCCGCCACGGAAACTGGTGGAAAAGGATGTACAGAGGCCAAGCCTTGATGCTTCCCACTCGCTGCTCACAGAATGTGGGCCCCAATGGGGACCTCTGAGAGGGAAAGGGGGGGGGGCTTCAGCACTACCTGATGCGTTGCCTCCTGCCTCTTTAACGGGCGTCGCTGGCATTTCTAGCAACCAGCGTGGGAACAGAGGGAGGGGTGGCAGAGCATCAGCTCAAAAGTGGACGCAGAGTCCGTGGGATTTTGTAGCTCTGTCTTTCGGCTTTCTCGGGTTCAGTCGGTCCTCTGGATTCTGTCCTTAATTGAATATTGTCGTGAGCCGCATCGATGGGGCGCCCATGAACATTTTCTAAACAAACAAATGAATATCTCTTTGAATTGGAGCTGCTCAATATTCATGAGCAATTGAGGGGGAAAAACATATGCAATAAAAAACCAAGCCCACAATTTTGAGAGCAAAGGGGGAAGGTTTGTGGATCACTGCTTTGCAAAAAAAATGATGCTTTTTAAATGTTGTTCAAGCCCAGTGTTTCTCAACCTTGGCAACTTGAAGATGCCCGGACTTCAACTCCCAGAATTCCCCAGCCAGCATTCGCTGGCTGGGGAATTCTGGGAGTTGAAGTCCGGACATCTTCAAGTTGCCAAGGTTGAGAAACGCTGTTCAAGCCCCCCCAAAGGCAACCCCTCCCCCGAAACACCGCCTCTGAGAAACAAGCAACAATTTTGAAAATCTTTTTTTTTGTTTTACCCCCTCAAAGCGTAAAATGAAACGTGTGTATTGAGTGAACTCCGCGGGAAGGATGATGGGGCTTGCGGTGACCTGGAGTGAAGGCAAGAGAGCCTCCTGAATCCAATTTACAGATGCTGCTCACACATTGTTATAAGAGCCCTTCTCTGAGCGGATGAGGTAAGTTGGAGAGACAAGGACAGAGCAGGGGGGAGGCAGGCGGTGTCTGGACAGGGGAGCCAAACATGTGGCCTGAATTTCTGAGCACCAAATCCTCTCCGCTAAGCGTCACTATAATCAAAGGCAGATCCATTTATCAAGTGAAGACGGCCAGGCGGTTGGTCTTCTGCAGACGCAGCCCAGGCCTCCTCGGACGCTCGGCGCACCTTTTGCAAGCCCCGTATTCCGAGGAGACCCAACGGCCTACTGGCGGGGATGAATCAAAGCCCGGCCTTCCAGAGTTTGCGGAAGGTAAACTCCGCCTGGCTGGACCAGACGGGTCTCGATTTGGATCTGGCATCATCTTCCCACAATGAGATGCAGCAGCAGGTCCTGTCGGTCAGGGCATTTCACAAGCTGTTCCTCCTCTTCAGGATTTGGCATTTGGCCCAACTCAACCTGAAGGCACAAAGATGGGCGAAAGGACTCTGTGCCCTTGGAGAATTAAACAGGTCTCCCCTTAGGGCAATCTGGTTCGGAAGAAAGAAGGCAGCAAAGTGGAACCACTTGAGACACCGCCTCCTGCCAGTTACCTCCCAGAGACTATTAGGTCCCACAGACTAGGCCTCCTCCGGATTCCATCTGCCGGTCAATGTTGGCTGGCGACTCCCCGTGGGAGAGCCTTCTCTGTAGCTGCTCCAGCCCTCTGGAACGATCTCCCCATGGAGATCCGGACCCTTACTACCCTTCCGGCCTTCCGCAAATCAGTTAAGACCTGGCTGTTCCGGCAGCCCTGGGGCTGTTGAACTATCCAGCCCCATCCAAGGTTATGGCTGTTGTAGAATTTTAAATTGTTGTTTTTATTTTTTGTATCCCCTCCCTTTTTTATTGTGAGCCGCCCTGAATCTCTCAGGAATAGGGCAGCATATAAACTCAATAAATTGAAATTGAACCATCTTAGAAATCGGGTTCTTCTTCTGGATGATAACAGTTCTTCCTGGAAAGGAGGAGAGGGTCCCATCCATAGGACAGTGAGAAACACTCTTCCCATCGGTACTTCAAGGGCTGAATAAAGTCTTGTCTTATTCTTATTCTCACCTGTCACCTGGATCTACCAAGGGTCCACCAAGATTCTGGAAATGGAGTAGATGGAAACATTGAACAGAAATCATGTCCTGTCTCATCTGATGGTTCTGGACTCGAGCACTGCAGGGGGAAATGAACCTTGGTGCTGCCAGCCATCAATAGCGCCTTCTTGTTGTGGTGCCTTGCAGTTCTTCACCAGAGGTTGTGTAGTTGGCACTTCTGTCTTATCAGAAGCTGTGGGAAGTCTCTGCGCGACAGTCCACATGGGCTGTTAAGGTCCAGATGAATATAAAACCTCCTGACTTACCCCAGAGAGCCGGGCGTGGTGGCTCTTCCCCTCAGGCGAACCCCCACTTGCTTTCCATGTACCCATGGAATGGGAGGCAGGAAGAAGGGAGGGTGTCCTCCCCTTCCCCATCACTCAACCCAAGTTGTGGGCTGTTTACATTTCCTGCACTGCAGAGAGCTGCTTAAATATTTAAATCTCCCAAATCCCCATCTTCATTTATATCAGCCACAACTAATGAAGGGAAAATGACTTTCCTATTGGAGAGGAGGGGAGAGGGAGAGAGGGAGGGAGGGAGGGAGGGAGGGACAGGTAGATTCTCCTCTCATCTACCACTGCCCTTAAATGCAGCTCTCTTGGCCCATGAGTGAGAGGGTCCCTCACCACCAGTCAACTAAGTGGAAATGAGGAGAGACCATTAACTTCCATAGCCTACTAGCACTTTCTGGAGAAGCACCTGAAATAATGAAGTTCAACAGATGCGTCATAAGGGGAAGCACAGGGTAGACTAGGCCAGGCTGGGCATGAGTTACCTACCTCACAGACAACGGGGAGCAGAAACTGTTCTGTGAGCTGTCTTTGGAAGGATGCAGGTGGGCAGCTCTGCAAATTAGGAGGAGAGGAGAGAAGAGAGGAGAAGAGAGAATAATGAAATGAAGAATAGAACAGAGTAGAGTGGAATAGAATGGAATGGAAAAGAGGAGCGGAGAAGAGAGGAAAGAATAATGAAATGAAGAATAGAACAGAGTAGAATGGAATAGAATGGAATGGAAAAGAGGAGCGGAGAAGAGAGGAAAGAATAATGAAATGAAGAATAGAACAGAGTAGAGTGGAATAGAATGGAATGGAAAAGAGGAGAAGAGAGGAGAGAGGAGAGGAGAACAAAGGAGAGAGGAGAGGAGACACTGATCAGAGCAGCCTAGCAATCGAATCTTCCCAGATAAGATGCAAAGCTTCATTACAGGTCACAACATGGGTTGGGGCTGATGGGATTTGAGGGAGAAAGTCGCCCTCTGTGCTGACTGCAGCACAGAACCTCTCTCCTGCCGCAGGCGCCTGGGCTGGGCCGTTGCGCTGGATGCCTGGGCTCCAGAAATGGATTTCCCATCAAAGTCCTGAGATAATGGAGGAGGGTCTCCGTGCTCCCGAGGGGCAGCTGGAGGTCTTCCACAAGGGACACAGTGATGGCCGTCAGTCCTGCCAAACCTCTGAAAAGGCTCCGGGCAAAATGAGCAGGAGTGAAGGACAATGGATTGATTTCAAGATGGAGACAAAATGCAGTAAAATGGGACAATTGAAACAAATGGATTGGATTTACACACAATTCAGCTCACTTTAGGGGTAATTTGATACTGTGAGCCAGCTATTATCCATGAAGCTTGCTTGATCTTAAAAAGAAAGAGGGGAGAAGGCAGCAGGGGAGGTAATATGGGGGGGGGGGAACCAGGGGACTCAAACTCCCTGGAAGCTGAGTTGTGCATTTAGTATTTTACCTGACTTTTGACACAATCTTCACACAAGCCAGACCGGGGTACCTGGTGGAAATTGCTATCACAACGTGGCAAGGTGGGTACCTCTGGGAAAGGTGGTGACAAATGCTGGTGCCTCCACTCACCTGAGACAGGTGTTGGCAAGAGCCTTCAGCGGAAAAATTCCTTCAATTTCAAAATTGCCCTTCAATATAAAACTTCTGGTGTGCAGGATAATCAATAACAAACTGGCAAGGAAGAGATGAACTGGGAAGGAAATCAGCCTCCATAATTATATGGTTACTAATATATTCCTATTTTCAGCAGTGAAATATGGGGGAGACCATGAAGATTTCCCCACCTGAACCATGCTGGGGCTGCAGAAATGTTCTTCTCTGCTTCAAAAGGACAGTTTTATTATTATTATTAGTGCTTCTGGGATGCTTCAGCCTGGCCCAGAGGGGAAAACAGCTGGCCAGGTGCATATACAGTATGTGATAAGGAGGAGAACCTTGTGGCTTAGTGGTTAACACATCTGCCTTAGAGGCAATACAGCCCAGGTTCGAATCCCAGTAAGGGTATGGCTAGCTGATGAGAGCTAAATAGCTTGAAATAGATCTATACTAGTCTCCCTTTATTTATTTATCAGCAATATATACATATGTGTGTGTGTGTGTGTGTGTTTTATTTGTGCTGATAAATAATGGCTGTGCTGTATTGCATCTTAGGCAAACGTCTTAGCATAATGGTTAACACATCTGCCTAAGATGTAATACAGCACAGGTTCTAATCCCAGTAAGGGTATGGCTAGCTGATGAGAGCTAAATAGCTTGTAATAGATCTATACTATACCACCTGAGTAGCAGTCCGGGCCTTTCCATGCCGTGCAGGCAAGAGAGATGCCCAAAAGCAAATCTCTTCTCCAAAACACCTGATTGACCTTCAGGCAGAATCCCTAACCTGCAACAGAAATAACAGTCCAGCAGGAGCCATAAAAATAGCCATCAAAGGTTTTAAGTCAACACTGAGAAACAGAAATCCAGGGATGGAGCTTTATAACTAAGGTATGTGTAACAAATAAATCTCCACTGGATTCCTTCAAGCGCTCTCTTTTTTTTTCCAAATCTAACTGAATTGTTTTGTAAGTGCTTGGAGTTGGTTTCCTGGACCTCCGTAAAACCAAGGGGACAGATCATCTTTCGCCTTACAACCAGCCGAACAAATATGAATGGATGCCACACAGCTTCCAGGTCTCAACTGTGTTTATTTTTATCTGTTTATATTTTGTGTTTCTAGACCACCCATCTCCCCCAGTTGCCAGAATAGAATAACCAAAGCCAGAAGAAGCTGTAGGAGTTTAATCCAGTAAAGCTGGGGTCTTTATTCAGCCCCCTTCCCCATGTCCCTGCTCTATTATTAAAGCTTCTTAAGCCCAGCAAGGTGGGCCTGATGGTGTTTTGGTTTAATGCATCCATGAATTCCAGTGCTACATGTAGGTCTCTTGCATGTTAAATAAGCAGAATAAAACTGACTTTCTAGACTCCAGAAAGTTGAGTTTGGGGAATGCTTAGATGCAGCTGAGTAATGGATAGAGAGGTAGCTCAATTCTGAGAACACAGGTTTACTCTCATATTCTTTGAAAAGGAAGGAAGGAAGGAAGGAAGGAAGATATTTTAGGAAGGAGGGGGAGATCTTACGCTGCCCCGACAATAATCTTTGCTTTATCCTACAATTTCATTCTTCAATACAAGTCAAACTACTGTCTGTTCTGATGCCTTCCTTTCAAATTAGTGCTCTAAAGCTTGGAGATATTTTGAAGTTGAAAATGTACACACACGCGCACACCAATGTTGGTGGGCAGCTTGGGGATGTGCTAAGCTGAAGGTTACCTTGAGAATCTCCCTAGAATTTCTGATAGCCTTCAAGCTTCCCAGAGAAAACTAAGGCGCTTTGCATTGAGGGGTGAGACTGGTGGAGACACGTGGAACTGAGGAAGGAAGGAAGGAAGGAAGGAAGGAAGGAAGGAAGGAAGGAAGGAAGGCAGGCAGGCAGGCAGGCAGGCAGGCAGGCAGGCAGGCAGGCAGGCAGGCAGGCAGGCAGGCAGGCAGGCAGGCAGCGGATATCTTCCATCATCTTCCCAGTAACTAACGATGCAGAACTAAGAGAAAATTAAAAAGCACCACCCACAATTTCCTTCCCTCTGCGAAAGACCCCAGAGTAGATCATGGACCTTCAAGCCAAATTTAGGATGGCAACTTGTACCACAGCAGACTTCAAGATGTTGTCACAAAAGCCTTTGTTGCCTCCTCAGACTGTTTAGATCTGCCAGATTTAACGGTCCACTTTTTCTCTTGGTGTGTGTACAGCAGGGTTCAGGGATCTCATAGCCCCCCAATCCACCCAGCCCTCCTCATCCATTGATCAGGATCAGCCTCTGGGATTTGAGATCTTGAGAGATACCTGGAGAGCCAGATGTTTCTGCCTGCGTCTTTTAGCCCTTGAAAGAGAAGCTCTCGATATTTGTGGGGGCAAAGCGATTGTCTTGGCCTGATTGCCAGGACTTCCAACAACTCCATCGCTTCTCTCTTTTGTTTTTTAAGTGTGTGAAGTAAGGAGAAAAATAAAGTAGACCGAGTCATCTATCAAAGAAGTGGGTCAATTCTTTTCTGGTGGCATTTTAGAACCTTCGATGCATCAGCATCTTCATTAAAACACACCTGGCCAGAACAAACAAAATCGGTTGAAGTTGCAAACCGAAACACATTCTCCCGAGAGTAACTTCCCAAAAAAACTAACTTCAGAGAAAACGCACCCAGAGTCCTAACTAACAATTTGCAAATGTTGCAGCCATCAAGCGTGCTGTATGGATCAGCATCTTTCTCCCAGCCTGGGCAAAGTTATCCTGCCTGGGCCAAGATGGATCAAGGTGAGGGAGAACCTTACCTGTCCTTCTCTTGCCCACGGATGAACTAGAAAAGTACACGTGCCCCCCCCCCCCCAAGGCAAGTTCCAAGACCGTTTGTCGTAGGATGAGAGTCTCCCAAAGTCCAGCAGGAGGAAACAATCCACAGCAGAGCAGCAGAAGATCCTACTTTTAAATCAAGAGGCAGGATACTCTGAGCACGTGGAAGCTTTGGAGGACTGAACTGGCCATGGGGACAGCCCAGGTGGAGTTGTACCCACAGCTCTCGAAGGATGTGGTTGGAGCCCAGAGGCCCAAGGATTTCCCTTTGAGGCTCATCCATTGACAAGTTCTCAGCTGCCCTTGTACAAAACCATTCTAGTGTTCCTTGCTTTGCCACCCTTCAGATCTGTAAGGAGGAGCTCATGAACTCAGCAGCCACGGCTGCCAAGTAATACCGGCTTTCATGCCATTTTCCAATGGCCCCACAAACCCCAAAACCTCGTTGAAGACCCGTGCCTATCACCTGCGTAAGAGTTTTCCTACTGTTTCCATCCATCCACCTGTCCATCCACCCATCCAACGCCTTCCCCCCTTTTTGCTTTTCAAATCGTCAATTCATGCAAAGTCAGATTTCTGTCTCAACATCTAAAGCTTCTATCTGGCATCAAGACCGAAAATGTAATTTTCATTCCTTCTGCTTGAATTGAATTGTTGTTATTATCTAGTTTTCCAGATGTGAAGGCCTGTCAGGCCTCTGCACCTAAATTTGTGCAGAAGGTTTGCCTGGCAAGCCTGAGAACCTGCTGTGCAGCTAAAAGAGGGGAAAATGTAATTTCTTTCTCCCTGACAATCAATGTCCCCTCGTTACGTCGGCTGTCCTGTCTTCGGAATTTGCCCCTATTATTTCTTAATAATGTATGTAAAGCACTAACAGCCCAAGAGGCTCCAGATTCTCATCTAAATCACAGACTCTTGCCAGAGATTAGATGTTATTTGACATCACAAGGACTGAAATTTTTAGTACAGCAGGCAGGATAATCTGGAGTGAATTATTTCTTCAATAAAGTATTCCTGTTTTGTAACAGGGAAGGGGGAGGAGGACCCACAATTACAGAGTGAATTATACCACCAGGGAAGACGCAGGGTTTCCAAGCAGCACATGAAAAGAGACGCATCTCCATTCTCTGCACAAATCATGTGCAAAGTTAGGTTTCAAAGCCTTCCCTGCTGCTGTAACGGATACAATTTTTCCCTGTTATTATTAACGCCAAACATTTTTATGATGCTTCAGAATGCTCAGATAATTTCATAATCATTTGTTATAATTGCTAGAACAAATAAAGAGGCCATCTTCATTACATTCACAAGAACGGAGGAGAAGGTCTGTTGGATCACACCAAGGCCCATCCCAACCACGGCAGATGGATGAATGGGGGGTGCTTCTCTTCTGGGGAGGGAGGACTTCTCCTTCTCCTGCCGTTCTCTCCTGAAACTGATCATTGAAGTCCTGCCGCCCATCCCTTCAAGCAGGGTGCCCAGAAATAAGAAATGGAGGCAAAGCTCTCTCCTACTCTTGTTCTGTTGCCTCCAAGAGCCCTTGGAGGTAACATGGGGTCTCCAGTAGCCCAGGAGGAATTGGTCCTCCACGCAACGAGAAATCCATCTCTCTGTGGTCCTCAGCTGCTTCTCCAGCCTCGGGGCTGGTGGTGTCAACAGATGCTGCTCCTTCCTGTTTAGTCAACTCTTCTACCCATCGCGAGAGGTGGGCCTCCATCCTTCCAAACCTTCTCAGGTAGCCTCATCTACTGCTAATCCAAGGGAAGGCCGATTTCCAGTGTTGGCCACCCAACCGGTTCTTGGACTTGGAAGGAAACTGACCTTGCATTTCCAGGAAGTTTTCTGTATTGTGTTGGTGTGATAATTCATCCTGCTGCTTCGGGGCTTTCATATTGCTTCAGGCAAAATGCTGTACCATAAATTATGGCACCTAAATCCGAGTTTGACCTATCGGTTGATGCATAATCAACTGAATTAATTTGAAATATTAACTACACAATATGGCCTAGAGGAGTTTTCCCCCCTCCATTGTCTTTCTAGCCACGCCACCAAATTCAATACCAGGCTTTCTCTCTTGCGCGGTTAAAAGCAAAATATAAATAAATCCTCCATCTTCATATTATATGCACAGAACCCACCAAGAGGAAGAAGGGCTTAGATGTGAGCTACATTCATGTTGAAACAAAAAAACCCTCCTCTATAATACATTTTTTAAGCGGTGGTTCCTCTCTCTTTAATAAAAGAAATAAATTTCTGGAAGGAAGCATATGAACTGCCAGAGAATTCTAATAATAATTTAAGTCTTAAATCAGTATTTATATATTCTCTTTGATATATACCATTGGCTGTGAGAAAAATATTGAAGAGACATTTTTGTCTGCATTTGCTGAACAGAACTTGACTTGGGGAAAGAGAGAACTTAAATCGCCCCCTTTTAACCCCAATCTACCTTCCAAGATTGTTATGAAGATCAAACGGGGGGGGGGGGGGGAACCTTCTTGCCAAAGGAAAAGCAGGATGAGAAGTAATATTCAGGGGGCAAATTGGGAACTAGTGGAAAAGGACCCGTTGTGGAAAGGTCTTCTACTAGGGACAAACCCAACTTGGCCAACCCAATTCTTACAAGAGTCCAGGGTGACTGAAAGAGTTTTGGTGCTGCCTGAGACACTAGAGGTGGTAGCATAAATAAGCAGAATGAGAATTTTATGTTTTCACAGTGAGCTTGAATTGCCCTGCACATTTCAAGCAGGAGCAACTTCTACCCATCGAAATCTTGGCCTGATGCCTTGGGGAAAGTGAGCTGGTTCTTCACTTTCCTTGTGTAGCTTTTCAGCTTTCGGGTTGGACCACATTATCTGGACCAGGTTCTTTTGAGTTCCAGAGGAAACCCTTCCATTCATCCAGCCTTTCGGAGATCTCCACTGGCCTCTTTCCTTAGAAGAAAGTTCGCATAATTTACTGTCATCCCAAAATGTCCTATAGCAATGGTCACAGAACATTGAGCGGTGAAGTTATGATTGCTTGAGCTGCATCATTGTTAAAAGATGATAAAACCATATTGTCTGATCTGGTAGTTGGCCAAGAGCTTCGAGGCTAAAAAAAGGAAGAAAGAACCGCCTCTGTGGCAACAGAAACCTCTGGAAAGCAACCTTTAGATCTCATTTGGTTCTTCCAAGGCCAACTGGCTAAAGCAGCAGAGCAGAGCAGCCCCACCCCGCCAGTCTGCAGGATTTGCCCTTTTAAAAACAAACAGACGGGCAAGAGGAGATTTGGTGATTCCCTTCTGGATCGAAGGAGGCCTGGCACCTCCAAGGGCTCCGATATATCAACGCCTCTCCAATCGTGCTGGCTACTCCTCACCAAATTTGGATGAATGATCATCTTCAGCCATCTGGTCCCCGTTTAAATTTTTAACCACCTCTCACTCGGAATACTCTCCTGCCTTCCTTTATATTCCTTTTTAACTTAACAAATTGGCCATAAGCTAAACGGCACCATCTGTGGCTCCCAGTAAATACAACTGTTCTTAATGAAATTACTCAGCTTTATCCTTTTGCTTCGGAGCCTCCGGCCTGCTTTCCTGAGGACCTTTTCGCTGCTTGCCGTCCTCAGTTCACGGAAATCTTCGGGAATTTGGAAGCTCGGCCATCTAGATCGGGCGCTGGGAAATTACTCTCGGCACCCAGCGTGCTCAGCAGGGCGGGACATCAGGCTGAGCATTTCTTCTGCTCCAGAGATTGGGGTGAGGCTCCTTTTGTGTCAGGCTCCAGAGCAGGGCCCTGTCTTCTCACCCCTGCCTGGGTCACTCTGCCTTCTGGCCTTCTAGCAGGGTCCCAATATTTGAGGGGCTGACACAGAGGAGAGGTGGTCAACTTGTTCCCCAAAGCACCTGAAGGAGAAGAGGCAAACTAAAGGAGAGAGCCAAGGGGACATTTCCTGAGAACGATTCATCAGTGGAACGGAAGTTGCCTCCAGAAGTGGTGGGTGCCCCATCCCTGGAGGCTTTAAAGAAGAGACTGGACAGCCGTTTGTCTGAAATGATAGAGGGTCTCCTGCTTGAGCAGTGGGGTAGACTAGAAGACCTCCAAGGTCCCTTCCCACTATGTTATTCCGTTCATCCTCCCTTGCCCTTTGTGGGGCTGGAAACCCAAATGAGCTAAGTACCCACTTCAGGGCACAGCTACACGGGGGTTACTCTGATGTGGGTAAATTAAAAGGAACCTTTAAAAGGGGAATGCCTGCAAGGAAACAGCCAAGATCAGAGACCACCGAGGACCCCTCATTCTTCTCCTTGTCTGCAAATATGATAAAAGTTTCCCCCGAGAGAAACAGGAAGGGCTGATTAGCACAGAAAATGTTTTCACCAACACAAGTATCTACTTTTTGACTTCCCTGAGCTGATTCCTTCTTGGAAGCTGGTTCCCCAAATAGAGATTTGTTCCCCCTTTTTCCTGTCTTGGTCTCCTTTTATCCAGATCCTCTGGATAGGGAGCAGTGCAAGGACTTTTCCTAACAGAGAGGTGAAGCTGGAATCTAAACACTGTATCTTGCTAGAGCAGAAAGATTTCTTCTGAGGTTTATTAAAAGCAACAAGGCTGAACTGGCTTTTTGGCATGAACGCAGAGAAGGTAGGATGCATAAAATCTCCCCCCAAAAATCACCCCCAAAGAACGACCCTTCCTTACTTCCTGATGTTGACAGCTGTGATGAGGGCTGGCCAGTGACTAACATACAGATGTAGCCAACCCGACATCACCCACAAACGGTGATTTTTAACAGCGAATGATAGTGGGAACGTTCTAATCGACTAGCTGTTTCTTTGCGGCTTCGTCTCCCCCTTATGTGTGAAACAAAGATCAGTTTTGACAACTCCTTCCAGCTATGGTGGTTTAGAAAGGTCTGCAGAGAGGGATGTTGGCTTCCTCTCTTCACACAGAGGAATGGTCCTGCGACACCTAAGGGACGCCTGTTCAGCTCTCTTCCTCAACAGGTTGCAAACCTTGATGCAATTACAGCTACCCTGAAGCGGAGAAAACCTGGCACGGGGTTAGACGTCGCTCGGGGCAAGCGCAGGTGGACGAAGGCATCGGGAAAACGAGGATTCATGTCTGGCCACAAGGAAAAAGAAGAAGCAATCAGGTGTTGCGGCCCCAAAGTGAGCAGAACAGCTGGTCCTACTGGGATGAGATGGTCAGCTGAGGCAGGTTGGAAAGAGCGACCACAAGGCCATCTGCCGACCAGAGGACTTTGTCCCTTCCGGCCACGGCAGACGGCCTTCCACAAGCGCAGGCACCACCTGAGCGAAGGATGAAGGTGAAACCAAGTTCAAGCAGAAATAACCTGGTCTGTGTTCCTGTTCGAAAGCGTCCGTCCATCCCACGTGACCATCCCAGGGTGGGTTTCTCAGGACTGGACTTTGCTGATGGGGCTACCCTTGAAAAGCGTTCGGAGACTACAGCTAGTCCAGAATGCAGCCGCGCGAGCGATATTGGTTGTACCGAGATACACCCATATTACACCTGTCCTCCGCGAGCTGCACTGGCTGCCAATTGGTCTCCAGATGCAATTCAAGGTGTTGGTTATTACCTTTAAAGCCCTACATGGCTCAGGACCAGCCTATCTGCAAGACCGCCTACTGCCACACACCTCCCAACGGCCGATAAGATCCCACAGGGTGGGCCTCCTTCGGATACCATCAGCCGGTTAGTGCCGGCTGGCGGGCCCCCGGAGGAGAGCCTTCTCTGTGGCTGCTCCGACCCTGTGGAACCAGCTACTCCCAGAGGTCCGGACCTTACCCACTCTCATGGCCTTCAGGAAAGCCGTTAAAACCTGGCTGTTCCGGCAGGCCTGGGGCTATTGACCTTAGTGTTAAGGTCCAGCCCCGATTAGAACGTATGTGTGTTGTGTATTTTAAACTATTTTTTTACTTATTTTGCTTTTCTTTTTTTCTTCTTTCATTGTAAGCCGGCTGGAGTCCTCCGGGATTGGGCGGCCTATAAATTTAATAAATGAAATAAATGAAATGATTACTGGCCAGAGAGTCTATCAAAATGGAGAGCCAATGACGGTCTCCTGACATACCCATAACTCCAGGGTCATTTACAACGGTTTCTGCCATTTTCCCCTAACCTTGGGTCCAGACGGATCTACTCCAATCCAGCAAGCTTTGGTGTCGCCCCAGATAGCTGGAGCTGGTGCCAAAGTCACCGCAAGGATGCTTTAACTGTCCTTATGTGGGCCTTGAGTAGGAATCGTGAGAAGGAGCAAAGTGGGGAAACAGAGTCCTTACGCTGCTTCTTTGCAAACGGCTTCAGGTAGTTGGTCTGGAAAAGTCCCCGCTCTAGTCAGAGGTGGGTTCCTACCAGTTTGCACCTATTCGGTAGAACCGGTTCGTCAAATCTACCGAACCGGTTAGATGAGGTTCCACCAGTGGACCCGGAAAGCAGGCCACACCTACAGAAGAGGTTCCAAACTTTTTTGAAACCCACCACTGGTCCTTAGATATGATTATTCTACACTATCATGCTCCTATTTATAAAACTCAGGGCCTCTGTGAAAGGTAAGGATGGCTACTGCGTTTGTGGTGCAATCAGAACATTGCATGTGTTGAAGTTGTTTTAACGCAAACCAAAGATGCCTTTTAAAAAACAAGTTTACATCCTATTCTTATGCATGCCAGTGCTGTGTGTTGGGGAATTTAAGATGGTTCTGACAAGTGTCGTCGGCATCTTCATATCCGGTCACATGGGCGGCAAGCCACTCCCATCCGGTCACATGGGTGGCAAGCCACTCCCACAAAGGGGGCCACACCCACAGAGTAGGTTCGAACAATTTTTGAAACCCACCACTGGCTCTAGTATAGCTGCAGCCCCGTTTGAGGCAGCCCCAGCTGGGGGTGGGAGTCAAATAATTTTACAACCGATTCTCTGTCCTAATGATTTCTTCCAACAACCAGTTCACCAAACTGTTCAGAAAGTTAACAACCGGTTCTCCCGAAGTGGTGCGAACTGGCTGAGTCCCACCACTGGCCCCAGCCGAATATTTCCATCCGTCCTGGGGCACCAGGTCCTCCATCACCACAGCCACGGAGCTCAACGTTTCCATAGCTGGCTAAGGAATTCTGGGAGTTGAAGTCGACACGCCTTAACGTTTGCCAAGACTGGGAAGCCCTGGCTTCCTCAACAAGAGAGCCCCCGACTTTGGTGCCTGTTGTAATATAGTTGCAGAGCCACGCTGAACCACACAGGAGAAAACAAACTCCTAAAACGCCATAACATCCTGATAGTTCATAACATAACATCCTGAGATGTGCCCTACCAATGACGCCCAGGATTTGATCATATATAGA
>NC_045556.1:817500-880000 GCF_009769535.1 Thamnophis elegans | reverse complement strand
CTTCATCCACCTCCGTCTCTCGGCAGGAGCCCCTGGGAACTCAAGAGGTGGGCTTGCCTTTTAACTGTGGAAAACAGCCGGCATTCAGACGGTGCCATCGAGCCAGCTAGCGTGGCTAAGAGCTATGATGTGCCTGTCCCTCTTGGATTCTTTCTAAAGTTAGTTACAAGTCAGAATAGATGCTGGGATTCATTTGCTTGCCAACTTTACAAATTCTATCATCTTATCACTGATCCGTTTCATCAGGGGAGTTAAAAGATCTGTCTTATAAAAACAAAATCTATCTCCATTGCCCCAATGACGTTCCATTCCTTCCTTCCTTCCTTCCTCCCTTGAAATGTTTGTACAGCTTCCAAGTTTGATTCAGTTATGCACCAGGCATTATTTTTCAGCCTTTAGTCAACAATAGTCTGGGAATAAAACCAAACAATTCTGACATATCGGTGCTAAGATTTTTAAAGCCACCAAACACTCCTCTGGAGAAAGCACACATGGGAAGGCCTCAGGGAGGGGGGGAACCCCAGAAAAATTGGGGGGGGGACAGTGTTTTTTCCTTTTTTCCCCCAAAGCCATTTGGAAAAAAACTGTTCCCCCCCTCCTTTTTCTAGTTTTTTCCAGGCCATCCCACTCCATATTCCAGGTACATCCATGTGCAGTCACAAGAAGTGAAGTTTCGTAACTGCTACACACAGGCTGCTTCCTTGTGGCTTTATGCAACTTGTTCTTAGCACACAGAAGAAAGGCTGAAGTATCCGCCGTAAAAGTGAGGAAATGCTACCCTCTTGTGGAAAGCAATAAAGGCCGATTTCCGAGGGTTTGACTGGTGACTCTCAAACCACACGTCCCGTTGCAGGTGGAGTGAACTGTGCAGCCCCATTAGCGTTCTTCGACGGCATCCACAGAAAGAGTTGCATATAAAATATTTTTATTTGGCAGTATACGTAACAAAGGTAAACACAGGAAAATAGGACATTTTATGTGACCAACAGCCAAAGTCCCTGAGTGAACTAGGTAAGTTTGAAGACGTCTTATCTGCTTCACTCTGATCTGCCTCTAAGAGTTTCTGCCTCATTTAAAGTTCGACGTTAGAGCCTAAGATTATGCAGGCATTGATCCTGCTGCTTTGTAAATAAGGGTTTGTGCTACTGTGTTTTTCCGTGGGGCAGTGACTCCAGCCTAAACTGCTGGCATATAAATCTGTATCTTCTTCGTTGCAAACTCTTTTGGCACTGAAGGATTATTCTGGGGTGTAAATAAGATGTGCTGAGATTATAAACGGAGCTAATAATATCATTAACCAGTTCCGGCCATGTTGATGTTAATACTAGCATGTAGTGAGTATGAATGTGCCACCTAACACAAGTGTGCAAAAAGAGAGCAATCCCTCCCCCCCCCCCCAAACACAAATCATTGGGCCTAGGAAATATTGAAGGTGGAGCTGAAATGCGTCCATGGCAGCCCATCTGATTTACTACGTTGCCTCCAAAGAGGACTTTGGCAGGAATAGATGGAGGAGTCTTTCTCAGAGGGGTTGAGCCACCCGGGGCCTGATCCCTGGCGAGCGCCTGGGTGCTGCTGAACCCCAAGCTAAACTTCACTGGAGGAGAGATAAGGGAGCTGAGAGGCGGTGGGAGTAGAGGGTGGTGGGCTTCCAACCTCTGCGTTTGGTGGTGCGAGGTGGAATGTGTCGGCTCGTTCTTTTAAGCCTAGGTATTTTTCTGTGTCACCAGAGAATCTGGTGGAAATGTGCAGAGAATTTATCTTCTAAGCCAAACTTCTGTATCTCATAAATCTAAATAAGAGCGATGAACATAATTAGGCGTTCTTTACTGACCGGCACGAAGAAGGGAGGTCTGTCCCTGATTACAACTGCATGGCTATTATCATCCACTCGTCCCTGGACAGTAAGGAAGAGCCAGTCTTCTGCATTACAGAAACCTCTCTCTGGCTAGACCGGATAGGAGGCTCACGGAAAAACTTACTTTCTGTCGGAGGCAGTAGAAAGGGGTTTTGATTGATTTATTAAAAGGGGATTGAAAGCGGAAGGAAACTGGGGGTTTCTTTCCTTGGGGTCTCCTCGATTGTCCAGGTTTCCTAAAAGCACCCCCACAACCGACTGAAATCTAGAGAGAATAAAGCTGAGGCCAGGCATTTCCTACAGGAGGGGGCAGAGCCTGCAAAGACCCTCCACGCCCCAGTCACGTCCTGGAGGTGCTCCTTTTCAGAGAGGCCTGCTTCACCAGGGTCTGCTGGTGCCTGCTGCCTTCGGCCACATCGATGGCTTGACATGTTCTCTGCAGAGCGGAAGAACGCAGCGATTAGAAGGAAAAAGGAGCAGAGAGGGGAAAACCCAGCTCTGCGCTGCCGCTGCCACCTTCGACCAAAAGTTGGCACAAGGAAGTGTTACACGTAGATCTTAGCGACTGTCCCAAGCGCCACCGGAGCCACCTGGGGAGTCTCTGCAATTCCAATTCACAGTTCCGGAGCTCACCTCCCCCCCCCCACACCACCAGGGTCACATGACGCGCATGTCATGCGCTTGGCAACTGGGCCACGTTTACGGCCATCTGCAGTGCCTCAGTCATGCGCCCATGGTTTCTGTCGGTTTTGCTGAAAGCTGGCATTTAGGTCCGGTTTTCTGCCTAATAGCAATAGCAATAGCAGTTAGACTTATATACCGCTTCATAGGGCTTTCAGCCCCCTCTAAGCGGTTTACAGAGTCAGCATATCTCCCCCAACAACAATCCGGGTCCTCATTTTACCCACCTCGGAAGGATGGAAGGCTAAGTCAACCCTGAGCCAGTCAGGATCGAACTCCAGACTGTGGGCAGAGTCAGCCTGCAATGCTGCATTCTAGCCACTAGGAAGGAAGGAAGGAAGGAAGGAAGGAAGGAAGGAAGGAAGGAAGGAAGGAAGGAAGGAAGGAAGGAAGGACACTAGCAATAGCACTTAGACTTATATACTGCTTTACAGCCCTCTCTAAGCGGTTTACAGAGTCAGCATATCACCCCCACAGTCTGGGTCCTCATTTCACCCACCTCGGAAGGATGGAAGGCTGAGTCAACCCTGAGCCAGTCAGGATCGAACTCCAGACTGTGGGCAGAGTCAGCCTGCAATGCTGCATTCTAGCCACTAGGAAGGAAGGAAGGAAGGAAGGAAGGAAGGAAGGAAGGAAGGAAGGAAGGAAGGAAGGAAGGACTGAAGGAAGGAAGGACACTAGCAATAGCACTTAGACTTATATACTGCTTTACAGCCCTCTCTAAGTGGTTTACAGAGTCAGCATATCACCCCCACAGTCTGGGTCCTCATTTCACCCACCTCGGAAGGATGGAAGGCTGAGTCAACCCTGAGCCGGTGAGATTTGAACTGCTGAACTGCAGATAACAGTCAGCTGAAGTGGCCTGCAGTGCTGCATCCTAACCACTGCGCCACCTCGGGCCAAACCATGCTCATAGCCCATTTTATGACCATCGTCAGTTACAACTGCGATAGGCAGGACCCATCTTGGTTGTAACTCCAGGACGACCTGGGATTCGAGGCGATGCCTCTGCCTGCCTCCTTCTGAGACTCGATGCTCATGATGCGCTGCGGCTAAGAAACGGTCCGAAGTGACCAGGATACTGACCCATGGAGGGAAGGGTCATCCCTCAGGCACCAAAAGGGACATTTTTCTCCTCCTCTTCTAATTAAGCCCAAACTAATTCTTCAGTCTGGAGGGGAGAAAAACCGATTCCCCTGGAAACTGCCCTCGAAAGGCTGCAGACCGAACGGGGCCTTAATGTCCGCGCCTGAGGCAAGACCGCAACGTACAAATTGGGTCATCCGGGAAGTTGTGCAATAACGGTTCCTAGGCAAAGACCCAGGACAGTCAGCGTCCAGCCCTGCCTGAATGCTCCAGGGGAGCCTCACCTTTGCGGCAGCCGCGTCCGGCAGTCGAATTTTCCTGATTAATTCTTGTCCCGAAGTCTCCTTTTTGTGGAAGCACAGCATCCCTTTGTCCTGTTAGAAACGGCACAAAAACACTTAAAACATTCAACTGTGTGTCAGAAAAGAGACCAGAAGGAATCTCTGCGTTTGCCTGATTTCACCTTGGAAAAACCTTCGCGCCCGAAGTTAACCCCGCTGTTATTTTTGCCCAGAGAGTCCCCCAATACTCAAAAGAGATTGATTAGGGGCCCCTGACTTGGTATGTGAGCCGCCCTGAGTCCCTCTGGGAATAGGGCGGCATAGAAATACAATAAAATCGAAAATCGAAAGGGCCGCATTTTTCCAGCCATGTCTTCTATTGAGGAAGAGGAGAGAACAGGACGGACTTTGGCCTCTCTTTCAGAACAAAGTCAGATCGAGCCCCTCACCTTATTATTTCCAAGAGTAAAATTATCACTTATCTCACAAAAGCAGAGGCAGCATTTATCTAACTAACAAAATCAATTAAGGAGGGAGGGAAGCAAGGAGGGAAGGAAGGAGGGAAGGAAGGAGAGAAGAAAGGAGGGAAGGAAGGAGGGAATGTAGGAGAGAAGGAAGTGGGGAAGGAAGGAGGAAAGGAAGGGGGAAAGGAAGGAGAGAAGGAGAAAAGAAAGGAGGGAAGGAAGGAAGGAGGGAAGGAAGGAGGGAAGGAGAGGAGGAGGGAAGGGGAAGGAGGGAGGGAAGGAGGGAGGGAAGGAAGGAGGGAAGGAAGGGGAGTAGGAGAGAAGAAACGAGGGAAGGAAAGAGGGAGGGAGGGAAGAAGTAGTAGGACCGTTGTAAGATAAGATGGATCTATGGGATGGTAAGAAAGCAATCTTCAAGTATATTGTCAACTGTAGGGAAAAACTGTTATAAATACATATTATTAATAACAGTTATGAGATCATATAATTGTGAATGTATATATGAAATTGATAAAATAAAAAATAAATAAATAAATAAAAAAAAATACATATCTATATCTTAAAAAAAAATCAATTAAATTAGCAAGGCTAATTTGAAATATATCCTTGAAACAGAGCAGAGGTTTTGCTTCTGGCTTCCTGTTGCTCTAGCAAGCCAGTTTGCTGATTAATAACAGCTGCATTGGTCAAACTTCTTAGTGGAGATCAGAAGATCTCTTACCTTAACGAAGATTTGCAGCAGGTTCTCCTCCATCCAAGGGGGACGTGTAAAATCTTCATATAGGTAATCCCAGTCTGTGGTCATGTGACCTAGGATCTCCACTTCTTTCATTAAGATGACTCTCCTAGGGTGACCGGAAGGTGTTTTAGGAAGGAACAATCCACAATGGGTCCGAGGCCAAGGCCTTTTAACCTGAATGAAGCCATTGAGCCAAGGTGGCGCAGTGGTTAAATGCAGCACTGCAGGCTACTGCTAGATCAGCAGGTCAGCGGTTCAAATCTCACCGGCTCAGGGTTGACTCAGCCTTCCATCCTTCCGAGGTGGGTAAAATGAGGACCCAGATTGTTGGGGGCAATATGCTGACTCTCTGTAAACCGCTTAGAGAGGCCTGAAAGGCCTATGAAGCGGTATATAAGTCTACTGCTATATTGCTATATTGCTATATATCTCTGCTCCACTAAAGAATAAATGTAGAAATACTTTCTCCCCCATTCTACTTGTGGAGAGGCTCAGCTTCATGGCTAAGCACAATCCCGCTTTGCAATGATTTCCAGGCATCCTTCCACTACTATCAATGTAAGCTTCCGCTGAGGTCTACTCAGCCAACTCTTAGCAGAGCCAACGCATCTGCCATCTCCTTCAATAAGGGGATGATGAGAGAATGGGTCGGAGCAGCAACGTTTAAGTATTAGGCTCCCTCGATTGTTAAGATTCCAGGATGAGCAGGGTTTAGGAACTCCTTCCGATTCGCTGGCCTGGCCATACCTGCTGGTGACCACAATGTAGGCCTTTCCTCTTCCTACGACTGGACAATAGTGCTGGAAACTCTCGTCCTCCAGCTTCTTGATGTGGGAGTTCTGGAGAGGAAGTGAAAATGCTTCGGATTAGATCAGAGCTGCAATATTTAAACTCTTACATGAGGCTGGTCCTGGACTGGCCCCCCCCCCCCCCCCAAAGGTGCTGCTCCTGGAGCCCCCATCTGAGAAGCAGCGAAGACAGAGTGAAGGGGAGCCTCAAGGGAGACTCCCTGGAGGCCTTCTGTCCTCAGCCAACAGAGAGCAGGGCACGGCAGGGCGAAGGGAGCGGCCACGTGGGCTGACGAGAGAAGGACAAAAGTCTCCCACGAAGGTCAAAGGTGGCACTCGGCGGAAACAGGAGGTGAAGCCCAATTCCCCCCCCCTCCCCTTCCCTCTGCAGCTGGGTCTCTTGGCTGAGGAAGACCGCCGTTGAAGGCCACTGAAGAGCATTGGCCCCTTCTCGAAACAGGGGCCCAATTCTCAGGGAATGTGGCAGAGGACACGACTGTCACCCGCCTTCAAAAAATAAAGTTCTCACAAGTTTAGGTACGAAAAGCTAAATTTTAATTCACCACTTAATAGCATTATGTACACATCTCTGCAACATTACAAACTGAACACCAATAATCGCAAGTGGGAAATATTACCAAGAACTGGCTTTATTTGGGGGAGAAAAGCATTGTGGAGAAAGAGGCGGTTTTCTCTTCCCTTGAGAGGGAAAGCAGAGGAGGGCTCAGGGGACCCCGACTCTCCCTCTGCTGCTCTGGGTGTAACCCTCGCTCTCAACAGTCACCTGATTTAGCACATATTCCGGGGGGAGATGCGTTCCCATTGTTTCATTATCCCCAAAAACATCTGCCATAGGATACACTGCCTCCCAAATTAATTTTGTCACCTTTAAATCCATGTAGCGAAACCGTGCATTGAAAGGAAACAGACACGCTTGTAAAAACGTTAAAATAAATACATGTTTCTGAGTACATCCTTCCTTTTCAGCATCAAGGCACAGGTGTTACTGTTGGAGGAGAATCCACTGCCTCACCTGGACAGGACTCTTCAGGTACCCCCTATCTAGTTGGAGAAAGTCAGATTCCCTACCAGACGTTCCAGTCTGTTCCAGTCAGATTTTGATGGAAGATGGATTGTCAAACTACAAGTCACAGAGGTTTCTGATTTAGGATCCCCAGGAAGACACCCCCCCCCCCCAAATATCCACCCACGGCAAAACCGCTGCCTGCTTTTATCCATGCTGATGGTGAAAACTTGGGTCAGGACATCACGGTGTCTGTGCTGACTTTTTTTGCACTTACGTTGTGACATTACGCACAAGTGTACCAAATGCAGTGCACATTTCCCCACCTGCCTGGGGAAGGCTGCGCAGAACGAGATGCTCCGGAGAAGCCAGGGGTTTTATTATCAGACCCTCGGGAGGCAGAGACCCTCCTCTTTGCAGATCACAAAAGGAAGTTTCCAAAAATGTCTTTGGTCTCCGGTAGAAACCATTTAGGAAGAAGGGTCTCTTCCCCACTAGGGGAGGGGGGGGGCTTTCTCTCCTGGCCCACTCTTCCTACCCAGGGCCCCCTTTCCTAGCAGCTCCCTACTCTTGGCATGAAGAAATAGTTGCCCCGACATTCAAAAGGAAGACTATCCAGAGTTGGTATGAAGAACATGCAAAGGGATAGCAACCCCCAGCCGGTGAAGGTGGTCCGGAATTAAGTCTTTTTTACGTTTAAATCAAACCAAGGCAGATAAAGATGGTTAAGTTAATCAGGAAAGGAGGAACGTAACGGGTGATTCCGTTGGTCCAGCCGGGATTGGGCATGCATGGAAGGAGAAAGGGAGAAAGAAGAAGAAGATGATGATTAGAAAGGGGTGCGGGATGCAGGTCAAAGAAGGGGGGGGAGGACAATTTCATCAAGGGCCCCCTCCCCCCCCCACAGTCAACATCCACAAAAGCCACAGAAACCGCTTGCCCTTACCCTTCATGCACACACACACACACACACACACACACACAGAGGCACATCTAGGCAGCTCCGTGCAAAGACTGTACCTCAAACAAGTCACAACCCTCGGCCTCGCCTCGGTCGTAGGGCCGAATGATCCCGTCTTCGCGAATGAGGCGAGGGGGGCGCAGGCTGGAGACCTCTTCGGTTGACTCGGCCACCCTGTGAGGAGAGGGAAGTCCTTTCTAGGGAGGGGGGCCTTCTGGAGAGATCCGTCCCCTCGGATTCTTCTACAGCCCATTCCAGAGGGACTCGGCTCCAGAAACTCTTTCAGGGAGCTAGCAGAAGGCATCCTGCTCCTCTGCACCGGAAGGCCCAATTCACACAACCAAGAAGGCGGCATGGGGCTCGTGTGTGTGTTCCCCTTCTCACCCGGGTCAAGTTCCCACATGCCGATTTCTAAGAGAGGCTTCCTTGGTCTCCTTCTGGGAAAGGAGTCCTGGGAAGTGACCACACACACCCCTCCCCCCAGACAGCTGCTGGGCTCACCTCTGGATCCCTTGGAAGGTACTGCTGGCCATGTCAATGATGCCCCCGGTTGGGCGGGCCACCACTCCCACCAGCCCCTTCCCGATGCCCTTGAAGAAGCCAGCCGCACCCTCCTTCTTGGCACCTTTCAGGATCAAGGGAGAGAAAAACAGGATGGCATTTTCTGACCGCAAAGCATTTTAATTTCATTTAATTTTTAATTTAAGCATTTTAATAATCAACACAAGAAGCGTTGGTTTTCTCTTTAACATTTCACTCTTTAGCGTTCTGACCTCTTGCTTCATGCTTCACTTCATGTCATGACCGTATTTCAGGCGATTCAAATCAGGGACATTTAAACGGAACATGAAGCAAAGCAGTTACTAAAGTTGCTGTCATATTTATATGCACCTTGACTGAATTAGCAATAGCAATAGCAGTTAGACTTATATACCGCTTCATAGGGCTTTCAGCCCTCTCTAAGCGGTTTACAGAGTCAGCATATCGCCCCCAACAACAATCCGGGTCCTCATTTTACCCACCTCGGAAGGATGGAAGGCTGAGTCAACCTTGAGCCGGTGAGATTAGAACTGCTGAACTGCAGATAGCAGTCAGCTGAAGTGGCCTGCAGTGCTGCACCCTAACCACTGCGCCACCTCGGCTCATTCTCTGTGAGAATTAACTCCAGTTCACTTACCTTCTACAGGTTTTGTGACCATCCCAGTTACTCCGCCAACAACTCCCTTAAAGAAAACCGGGGGGGGGGGGGGGGGAGAGATGGTGCAGCAAGTTAGGATGGCAAAGTTTCCCATTCATTTCGCCCCAACCCTCCACTTTTTGGGGAAATTTTTGAGTTCACGGTTAAAACGGGTTCAGCCTACTCAAACTTTCATCTGAAGACAATTCATCAGAACCAGAAATTCTGATAATAAAGGCAGCTAAGACACAGGGCCCAGCCTGTGAAAAACAAGACTATATTCCACTTTTCATTACTTCCCAAAGTAACTTGGGAAAATAGTGGGTCATAGTAGCTATGAGAAGGTTGCGTGTCAATTCTAGGAATTCCTCAGCATGAATCCAGCCTTCCTGGCTGGAATCGGCCTAAACCCCAGAGAGCGGATGGATCAAAACCTCTGCGTGGCAGGAGATTATCCAAGAACCGGCTGTAACTTTTGCCAGGTTCTGGTGCCAGGAGGTCTTCTGGGCCAGAAGAAGCTAAACAAGGCCTAGGAATTCCAACCCAGCTTCCTCTTTCTGACCTGTTTCGAGAACTCTGCTCCATAGAAAAAAATTGCCAAATGCTGCAGGGTCAAAAATCCTCATTGCATTCTACATCACTGCTACTTGCTCCTGAAAAGGGCCCCCTGAAGGTACCCAGGGATCCCCAGCTTGCTCTCTGGGGAAACTCATCCCCCACCTTCGAGCGGGCTCTCCCGCCCCCCTCACCCACGCAGGCACAAAGGACACAGCGAGGGAGGGTACACCTTGTTCCCAAAATGTCTAGGAAACACTTGAAAACGATATCAAAACAAAACAACAAAACAACCTCAAAACACAATGTTACTGCATATAATTAATAGTCCTATTTCTGTTGTTCTGGTTTCTGTTTTCTGTTTTACTCACTAGCAGGAGAAAATGAAACACACCCGAAACATAACCCAGCACCGATCGGAGGTGGGGTTCATTTCATACAGGAGGGCAGGGCTGTCCAGACTTGGGGACTTTTAAGACTTGTGGATGTCAACTCCCAGAATTCCCCAGCCAGCCCACAAGTCTTAAAGTTCCCAATTTGGACCGCCCTGCAGTAGAGAGCCCAGAACCCCAAGCGGTATCTAAAAGAAAGGTCCTACCCGTAGGAAACCCTTTCCGCCTTTGGCCAGGCTGTCCCCAAAGTCCCTCGGCTGGCGCCCCATCTCCTCTCGCCTCTTCTGCTGGAACTCCTTATCCATGGTGATGGCGGCCAGGCCTTTTCCGACCGAGCCGGTGATGCGGGACACCACGCCGGCTGCACCCCCTGCGAGCCAAGGGGAGTTCAGGGACGCCGGCGGAGGGCAGCTCCAGGAAGCTCCTCCACCCACCCAAGGTGCCCCACCTACCGACGGTGTGGCCAAGAAGGCTCCTCACGCCGATCACAAAGCCCTCGGCAAACTCCTCGGGCCCCTGGACGGCTCCCTACGGAGAAGCAGACCCCAAGCAGACTCTGAGAGCAAAGCTAAGCGTTAAGTGGGCATCCGGCACCCCCTGGCCAATCGTGGCTGTGGAGGGCTTGGGCGGCAGCTGAACCCTTGAAATGAGTTACTTAAAGCTACGTGGCCACTAGCACATGCTCCTCGCTGGAGCCCCCATGGAAAAGCCAGAGCGGGAGAGGAGCCTCCACATCCTGAGTCTTATCACATACTGGCAGCAGCCCTGAAGGGAGTCACGAGCGAGAGCCGAGATTTCACGGATACCCCCCTCCCCCCGGGGTTTATTAGGCTTCAGGGCTTCCGTCCAAAATAGGCCTCTCTTAAAAATGGCATTTGGGGAGGGGGATTTGGTAGGGTGGGAAGGTGGAACCTTGTTCCAAGGTTTCCTGCTTTTAATCATCGTTCCACAAGGCTCTTTCTTTCGTTGTAAACTGCCCGGAGTCCTCCGGGATTGGGCGGCCTATAAATTTAATAAATGAAATGAATGCTCCAAGGCCCTACCTGGAAGGGCTCGTAGAACAGGGCCTCCACCCCTTCCGAAAGGCCTCTGATTAAGCCGAAGGGGTTGCCCAGGACATCCAGCCCCAACACAAGGATGTACATCTGCTTCAGGAACTTTCAAGAGACAAGCAAAAAAAACAATACAGAAAATGAGTGTTTGAAATGACACTGGAAGCAGGAGAGGAGGGGAGTAAAAGGAGAAGGGATTCCTAGGTCAAAAGCAGGAGCCCTTAACCAGGAGAGAAAACGCAATGGCTCCGGGCTGCGCTTGCTAATGGGGGGTTTATGCAAAAGGGGGGGGTGTCGGGGGGCAAAGGACCTGGACTACTTACTTGCCCTCTGTAATGGCCGATGACTCTCCACAGCAATTCATTTCTTTTGTAAAACTGATATCTGATTTCGAAGAAAGCGAGCCTGAAAGCAGCAGATAAACAACCTCATGGAGAATAGTGGCGATCCACTGCTTAGAAACCCAGCGTCCTCTGCATTTAGAGAATCTTACGGGATCTACTCTGTAGGACACCCTTGTGGAGCAAGCTACCCTTCATCCCCGTCTACTGAAACCCAGCAGAGCTGACAAGCCATCCATCCAGCAAGCAGATTTGTGGTCGAAATCACTTTTCACTTAAGAGAGTTTGGCATTTATGTGGGTGACAGTCCTTTCCCTGCTAACAAAACCCGGGTTGGCATTTCCAAGAACTGACACACGCGATGGCAAGGGGACAGGAAGCGATGCATCCCTGCAGAACGTCCACCTCTAAGGCACGCTTGACCAGAGGCCCCTAGCTCAGGCTTCTGCCTCCCTCTGGGACAGCCCTGTCCGTCCTTCCCAGGCCTTCCTTGCAGGGAAGGTCGGCTGCAGGGACCTAAACTCCTGCCTGAGAGAGCCGAGGTGGCGCAGTGGTTAGGGTGCAGTACTGCAGGCCACTTCAGCTGACTGCTATCTGCAGTTCAGCGGTTCAAATTTCACGGGCTCAAGGTTGACTCAGCCTTCCATCCTTCCGAGGTGGGTGAAATGAGGACCCAGACTGTGGGGGCGATATGCTGACTCTGTAAACCGCTTAGAGAGGGCTGAAAGCCCTATGAAGCGGTATATAAGTCTTAAGTGCTATTGCTATTGCTATCTATCTATCCATCCATCCATCCATCCATCCATCCATCCATCCATCCATCCATCCATCCATCTATGTATCTATCTATATCTCTTATCTATCTATCTATCTAGAGCCGAGGTGGCGCAGTGGTTAGGGTGCAGTACTGCAGGCCACTTCAGCTGACTGCTATCTGCAGTTCGGCTGTTCAAATCTCACCGGCTCAAGGTTGACTCAGCCTTCCATCCTTCGGAGGTGGGTGAAATGAGGACCCAGACTGTGGGGGCGATATGCTGACTCTGTAAACTGCTTAGAGAGGGCTGAAAGCCCTATGAAGCGGTATATAAGTCTAACTGCTATTGCTATTGCTATTCATGGCTGCGTTTTAGAAAACTTTTGTGGAGAGATACATTACGAAATCCAATCCCTCTTGCGGTTTGGGACTTGATTTCAATGGAGTTTGTATCTTTTGCCTCGGAAGGTGGTGCAATTTTGATGTTGTGGCGTGTGGATTTTTCAACCCGTATTTGTCAAGTGGGTCTTTTTGCTGCTCCAAATCTGGACTGGCAGGAGCAGCACAAAGCCCAGGAAATGTGGGAACCCACGCCGGTGGACTCCCTGGCCCATGGTCCCACTGGAAGCGAGCAATGGTTTAAGTCCCCTGGGAGTCCCTGGGCTGCTCCTACTGCCAGGAACCGCCGGAGACGAATCCCGGAGCCCCTTACTTGAAGATGAGGTCATCCACATCGGTCAGCGTGGCTCCGATGCTCTTCAGGAGCAGATTGACGGAATGGATGGCAATCATGTCTCCCTGGCCGGATTCGGACGCGTCGGTGCCAGAGCCCAAGGAAAGGCTCAAGTGGAGCTGGCAAGAGAGAAAGCAGTGCTTAAGAGAGCCGTTGAAGCTGAAATGCTTTGCCCCCTTAAGGCAGTGGTTCCCAAACTTGGCAACTTTAAGACTTGTGGACTTCAACTCCCAGAATTCTCCAGCCAGCTGGCTGGAGAATTCTGGGAGTTGAAGTCCACAAGTCTTAAAGTTGCCAAGTTTGGGAACCATTGCCTTAAGGAGAAGAGAGAGCTCCTTGGAGAAGACCCTGGTGCTGGGAAAGGCGGAAGGAGAGAAGGGGACGGCAGAGGAGGAGGAGATGGCCAGGTAGGGTCATCGACCCAATAAGCGTGAGTTTGGGGAAACTCCGGGAGGCAGTGGAGGGGCGGGGGGGGGGGGGGGGCTGGCATGCTGTGGTCCATGGGCCACAAAGAACTGGATATGACTTAGCAACTGAATGACAATCACAACAAGAGAGCCACGGTTAGTTATTAAGCTTTGCTGAACGCAGGATTCATTTAAATGCCACCTTTTAAAAAAAAACAATTATTGAGTTTTCAGTTAACTCATTTTTGACAGCTTTTTAAATTCTGGCAAGTTTCACAGCCACATTCATTCATTCGTACAGTCTCCTTTCAAAAACTTCAATATCAACCTTGTCTCAAAGCTGGCTCTGGATCCTGTTTGCATTTTATTAAATTGAGGAGGGAATCGAAGAATTCCGCAAGGAACGTTCTGCTGAATTTTCAATTTAGCATTTCTGCCCAGAACTTAAGAAATTTAAATGCAAAGCCGTCTGATTAAAAAAAAAGGCACTTTTAAAATATTGGGGGACAGGGAGAAATAGAAGTAGAAATAATGCCTCCTATTAGGGCCGTGATAATGAAAAGCAAATTATGGAATTTGTGGTCCTCTAAGAAGAAGCCTTTAGGCTCAAAGTGTAAAAAAAAAAAAAACAGAATTTAAGGCCAGTTCCACAAATTATTCCAAATTAACCCAAGAGATGTTTTCTTCCATCTAGTTAGCTAGCTAATGGAGAAAGAAATTAAACTTTACCATATATGGAAGCAGAGCCAGAATGCCACAAAGCCATTTTCTCCCTGCTGGGCTCATGTAAGGATGTAAAACAGGGAAATGAGGAAGGGGGCTGTGGGGTTCTCCTCAGAGGGGGGTCTCAGGCGATGCTCACTGGAGGGAATAAGTGCTCTTGGCGCTTGGGCCGAACCGCAATCTTCAACGCTCTGACATCAATAACCGAGAGGCATTGGGGCAAATGCTTCGCCCCTTTCAGGTGCCCTGGGACGGACTCGTGCCAGGGGAGACTTTTTGGGGGAGGAAGTGCTGTTCTGTGACAAGATACCTTCAGTGGAGAAATGTGGAAGTGCTCAAAGAAGCTAAGCGTGGATACGTCCGTCAAGGAGGATTCCATCAACTCCGTGTTAAGAGCATCGATATCTTTCTGTATCAACCCGGCCTGTTAAAACAGAAATAAGTCTGAACAGGTATCTTCAATTGGGTTCAAGCACAAACATCGCACATTTTCACATCTGTTTACTGAAGCTTCTTCCAGCCTCGCTTGTGCTTTTTTCAAAGGGGGTGGGGGGAGGGTTCTAGAGCCGAGGTGGCGCAGTGCTTAAATGCAGCACTGCAGGCTACTTCAGCTGACTGCTAGTTCTGCAGTTCGACTGTTCAAATCTCACCGGCTCAAGGTTGACTCAGCCTTCCATCCTTCCGAGGTGGGTGAAATGAGGACCCGGATTGTTGTTGGGGGCGATATGCTGACTCTGTAAACCGCTTAGAGAGGGCTGAAAGCCCTATGAAGCGGTATATAAGTCTTAACTGCTATTGCTATTCCCTTCTTCTTTTTAATTCCTCCAGTTTTTAATACATCCCCCCCCCCCCAAGTGGAGGCGGTGGCTACCTTCTGCTTCTCGGCTTCTGGGTCTGTGGCTGGAGTGAAGAGGTCAATCACCGCTGCTAGGAATCCCTGATCCACCTTCAAGGCCATCTCCTGGACAAGAGCCATGAAATACCTGGCAGGAGGAAATCAGAACTGACCCAGGAAACCTGCAGGAGAACAACTCTGGAATGGGGGGAGCGGGAAGGGCCCCCGGGTTTTATCTGCCAGGACCTGCCATCAGACCCCCACATCTTCTAGAGCAGTGTTTCTCAACCTTGGCAACTTGAAGATGTCTGGACTTCAACTCCCAGAATTCTGGGAGTTGAAGTCCAGACATCTTCAAGTTGCCAAGGTTGAGAAACACTGCTCTAGAGGGAACTGTGGAGGGAGTCATCTTGAAATGCTACGCCAAAATCTACACCTAGGGAACCAGTGGACTGTTTTACCTTTTCTCTGAATGGGAAGAACATGGCTGTTGTTGGGAACCAGACGGATACAACGCCTGAATATTCAGACACGGCTGAATATAATTTACTTACTTGAACTGCAACACTTTGCTGTATTCATTGAATCGGATGATGATGCTGACGTCAATGAATGGTTTTGGTTCTAAGTCGAAGAAAGAGAGAGAGATGAATTGAATGCCTGTTTTGCCTGGTTTGGTTAATTCAGGAATGTCCCAACCTTGGCAACTTTTGAGTCCTTTGGACTTCAACTCCCAGAATTCCCCAGCCGGCTGGTCTTAAAAGTTACCAAGGTTGGGTACCCCTGAGTTTGTGGGTCAACTGGTGCTTGAAATTCATCTCACCTGAATCGAGTGCGATGGATTTGGGAGGAGCCACAGGGTGAAACACCACGGGGAACATGGAACCGGGGAGTTGGTTGTCCACCTTCAAGGGAGGAGAACAGGGGTATAGGGAGGCCGTTAACCAGTCTGGCAGTTATTTCTAAACAAGGAACTCTGCAGGCGGGATGTGCCAGCCTCTATTTAACTAAAATGCCAACGGATTGGAAAGACGGTGGAGTTGTGATACCAGATTAAGAGGAAAAGCCTAAGAGGATTTGCTGAGGAGGAAATTGTGATGTTAATGTTTCTCACAAAACACAGCTGTAACGTTTTCGATTGTCTCGTTTTCTCTTTCAGGAACACCACCAAGTGGATTTCTAGGAGCCGACCCTGGATAAGTACAGCAATAAGGGCCTCGGGGCGATCATCTTTCGGAAACCCAGCCTCTTAATCCCTGGGGGGCGGGGGGGGAGATTAGCCTTCTCCGAGAGCAAAGGCACTTTACCTGCAGCCAGTATAACTGAGCCCGTAAGCTCTTTTGATGCGCCGACTGCTTGAATTCAATTTGGATGGCCGACAGAAAGTCTCGCTTGATTATGCATCTGAATGGAAGGCGCATTTCCATTGGCACCTTATCAAAGTTTATCTGGAAATAGAAAGCAGAGCTACAGAGCTGCCATTATGTATTGCCCCTCGCTTCACGACCCAAGATACGGGGACATTTCAGCCCAAAATGCAACTCCTGAGAAACAGTGAAAATCTTCTTCCTCTCAACTGCCACCCTGTTATTGTGTCTCTCACTTCTTGTTGTGACAAACACAACAACAGTGACAAAGGCACCGGATTTCCCCTTGCCCCTCTGAAAACTACGCCTTGACTAACCCAGCCCTGGGCTATTTTGCCTGTCTTCAAGGCCCAAAGCCAGGCATTGTTCAGGAGCTCCAATGTCAATCATCTTGATTCGAAGCTATTCAACAAACCTTAAATGCTGAAATACGCTCTTGGCTGTCCAGAACCCGAAACAGTGTTTCTCAACGCTCAGTTGCCCTGCCCTGGACTCAAGAACTAGCATTAGCCTAGCGCTGATTGTGTTACCTAGTCCGGTAATGAAATGTTTGCAAGGAGGCCACCAAGCTCAGAGAGCACCTAGGACCCCACAACTCTAGAACGGAGGCTGGAGGTGTTTCTCACTTCTGAAAGGGAGCGGAGAGTCACAAAGGAGAGATTTTGCCCAGCCTCCGAGGCTCAGCTGCACTTCTGCCACGTGGAGGACATGACCTCAGGGCCCGATTTTCCTATAGGCTAACTAGGCTTCAGCCTAGGGCCTCAAGATCAAGAGGGGCCGACATTCAAATTGTTAGCAAAATTAAAATTACACTATTCTAAAAACAGTGAACACTAAAACACTGAACCGAAAATAAGGAGAAATTCTACGCATATGACTAATAAACAAACATAAAAATGTATTGGTTAAGATCGTTCCAGCGCCGCGGCAGTTGGGGAGCCCGCCCATGTTCCCGGCACCGGCGGTCGGGCGAGAGGCGCGGCCGCTCCCAGTAGCCGCCCGGTTGACGCGGAGCCCACCAGTGGCCAGGCAGGTGAGGGCGAGGGGGCCGAGCCGGGCAGCTGAGCGCAGCAGGGGAGGCGGCTGGCCTCGCTGCCTTTGCCGCAGAGCAGAGCCGCCCTCCGTCGGGAGGCCAGCTATATATATATTGATATATATTGATATATATCACAGTAATGATGTATTTTATTGCCTCTCATGCAATTTACAAACTTAAAAATGGGAGGTGAAAGGGCCTCATAAGTGGAATAGCCTAGGGCCTCTTTTCATCTAAATCCGGCCCTGCTTGGCCTCCACCTCTGGCTCCAGCCTACCTCAAAGTTGTTGTTGATCTTAATCCAGCCGGAAGGCTCCGTGCTCTGCGCAGAGATACGCCTTTGATAAACCTGTTCCAAGAGGTTGATGTGCTTCTGGTTGAAGGGCTTCCACCTTTGCTTTGGTTTCAGTTCCCAGACGATGCCAGAACTGCGAAAAAGAAAGGGAGAATCAGATGTCAAATCCTTAGAGGCAAATACACTGCACGCCGTGAAAGGAAACATCTCTTAATTATTTAATTTCTAAACTGCTGCTTCTCTGCGATGTGACCGAGACCGAATGCCACTTAGGAGTCACAAGAAAAACCTCCGTCAAATCCATCTTCAGCAGCTTTTTCTTTTTTATATTAAAAGACTCCAAAACGGGCATTTGATTAGAGAAATACGACCAACTAAAGCTTTGCACCAAAAGTGTTACCTGCAACCCCCTCCCGATGACCAACTTTACCTGGTGATGCCTATGTAAGAGATCTCCTGCTTCTTGGTGTTGTTGACCAGGGACAGGCCGAGGCCCTGAAGAGCGATGCTTATTTCCTGGTCAGGCTGCTCCATCTCCTCGGCCTGCCTCGCTTTGGACACCAAAGCCACGTCCTCCGTGAACAGCAGGACTCTCTGCCTCCCATCCAGGAAAGAGACCCAGTGGATGGGGGTGTTGGCGTTGTACGGAAACTGCCCACACTCGTCCTGAATTGGCAAGGGAAGAAGAAGAAGAGGCAAGGAGAAGGATGGTAAGCAGCAAAATGGGAACCCTTTGCATACACTTCTGTTAAAGTAGTGAATCCTTTAAAAGGTAAAGGTTCCCCTCGCACGCGTGTGCTAGTCGTTCCCGACTCTAGGGGGCGATGGTGCTCATCTCAGTTTCAAAGCCGAAGAGCCGGCGCTGTCCGAAGACGTCTCTGTGGTCATGTGGCCGGCATGACTAAATGCCAAAGGCGCATTGAACGCTGTTACCTTCCCACCAAAGGTGGTTCCTATTTTTCTACTTGCATTTTTTAACGTGCTTTTGAACTGCTAGGGTGGCAGAAGCTGGGACAAGTCGCGGGAGCTCACTCTTTTATGCCACGCTAGGGATTCGAACCGCCAAACTGCCGACCTTGAGATTGAGTGCATGATGTGGTTTTTAATTTGTTTTTCTCTGTTTTTTTTTTAATTCTTTATTATTATTTTTTAAATGTATTTTCTGTAAGCCTCCCGGAGTCCTTCGGGATTGGGCGGCCTATAAATTGATTAAATACTAATACTAATAACCTTTCTGATCGAAAAGCTCAGCGTCTTAGCCACTCAGCCACCGCATTCCTCAGTGAATCCTTTAATTTAGCTTTAAAAATAGTCTTTGGCTGATTAGCAAGGAAAAAGGATTGAAGAAAGTAGCATAAATATTGCTGAAAAGGGGTTGCTAGGCTCCAAAATAATCAGCTGCCCAAATGAATATATTGAGCAGGAGGCTTTTGGATTCAAAAATTAAATGCTATTTCCAGCAGCAGTGGGGGGAGGGAGGGAGGGGCATACAAAGACTGAGGCTGCTAGATTGACAGGTTCTTTTTAAAGATACAGATTACCTTGAGAAGATCCAGTTCACCCGTGTTTTGTGCATAGTTCCAACTTAATTTTCTCATCCCTGTAGGATCTTCCCACACGAACAATCTAACTTCCTTCGGCTTCAGCTCCATCACTTCCTGCAGGCCGCTGCATGGATGAAAAAAACACCAGTGGGAAACCCCTGGGATGCCCCCTGCTCTCCCAAGAGCAGCGCCTCTCGCTCAAGACACGGGCACCTCCCCACACCTACCTCTGCTGGTACTTCAGAGTCGCCCACGAAGTCTGGTTGATGACCAATGCAGGGGCAGCCCCCTCGTAATAATCGGAGACGTTGATAACGATGGAATGCTCGGCCAGGCTGACGTTCACCAGGACACCCGTGTTCTGTGGGGAGGATCAGAAGTGACGGCCTGCAATTGCACTGCAGCTGCAGAAGCGGCCCTTCCCCGTGACTCCCACCTGCAGGGTCAGCGGGAGAGGCACAGCCAGGGCCCCAGGTGGCTTTCAGTGCCTTAAAAGAGAAGAACAAGCTTAATCTGCCGTCTTACCATTTTTTCCAGGCTCAGCAAAGTCCCGTTGTCCTGTCGGTTGTAGAAGAAGGGCTTGGAAAATTGTTCGGATCCGCTCGCTCTGATGCAGAGCTTGCCAGAGGGGCTTTCAGGCCAAAATGCAACACACTAGCAGGCGAAAAGAGAACAGGGGTAGATAAAGAAATAAGTAGGCCAACTGCTTTGATTAATGTCTTGTAAGAAGTTGGAGTCGGCACGTTCTCCAACCTGGTGCCCTCTGGAGATTCCACATTAGCTGTAGAGGAAGGTTGTGAAGTTTGGTGATCCATTATTTACCACGTTGAGCTCCGTCTGAATGTGCTGCTTTAGTGCTCCAACACAGCGTTTCTCAACCTTGGCAACTTGAAGATGTCTGGACTTCAATTCCCAGAATTCCCCAGCCAGCGAATGCTGGCTGGGGAATTCTGGGAGTTGAAGTCCGGACATCTTCAAGTTGCCAAGGTTGAGAAACACTGCTCCAACAGATCGGAGTGAATCAATAATAAGCAATGATCATTCTTAACAAGAGAGCTGGACACTGAACAACTAACGTCGCAACTATGTTTTACAACTAGAAACTCTTAAGAAGCCCTTGTTTCAGAAAACAGGACATTGAAAGCAAGACAGCTAAGCCAACCGACTCGGCCTTCGGACGCTACCTCTGAGGGCGAGAAGTAATTCCATTTGTTAGTAGGAAACGATCCGTCAGCTCCTATTTCTCCGAATTCCAGCTCCAAGGAAGAGGAGTTTGTGATGGTGTAGAATGGCGTCAGAGTGACGATCCGTGTCAGGTTGAAGCTGCTCATTTGAATGGTAACGCCAACCTGCGGAATGAGGTTACCGTTTAAAGCCCTACATGTCACCTTTAAAGCCCTACATGGCTTGGGACCTGGATATCTGCGGGACCGCCTCCTGCCACATACCTCCCAACGACCCATAAGATCTCACAGGCTGGGCCTCCTCCGGGTGCCGTCGACCGGGCAATGCCGGCTGACGACCACTCAGGGGAGGGCCTTCTCTGTAGCTGTTCCGGCCCTATGGAACGATCTGCCCGCGGAGATCCGGACCCTTCCCACTCTCTCGGCCTTCCGTAAAGCCACTAAAACCTGGCTGTTCCAGCAGGCCTGGGGCTGTTGACCCCATAATGAGGTCCAGCCCCATCTAGGACTGAGTGGATGGTGTGTTGTTTTTTAAATCTATCTTTTTCCCCCCCTATATTTTAGTTTTTATTTTATTCTTGTATTTGTAAGCCGCCTGGAGTCCTACGGGATTGGGCTGCATATAAATTTTATTAAATTCAAATTCAAAGTTTATATTTCAAGAAGACTCAGCAGAATGTGTATTTTAACATGGTTTAGAAAGGTTTTGGCTTCGTGCTGATCTAAGGGATGGCTTTGGTCGTGCACTGCCAGGAGGAGGGAGTTGGGTTCCCCAGACCAAGGATCACCCCATCCCAGCCACTGAGAGGAGAACAGGGAAACAAGCCTCTGGCTAGAAGAAACAAGAGCAATTTGTCAAAGCAGGGAGGGAGGGAGGGAGGGAGGGAGGGAGGGAGGGAGGGAGGGAGGGAGGGAGGGAGGAAGGAAGGAAGGAAGGAAGGAAGGAAGGAAGGAAGGAAGGAAGGAAGGAAGGAAGGAAGGAAGGGCAGAAATCCAACAGTACCAGAAAGTCCATGTTGCCGGCTGGACACTTCACACATCCAGAATTTCCCACTGTATCCAGGGAGAAACCGTTTGACCATGTACTGGTGGAGATGCACAGCTGGATCTAGACAACAAGGGAGGACCAAAAGGTTTGGAGGACAGAAAACAAAGCGTTTCTTTCTGAAAATCAGAATGAAGTGCAGAAAATCGCAAGAAACCAGATGTCACACGTTCTGGACCGCCCGAAAAGATAAGAGACAACAACTTTAATTCACCGCTGAGGTGGCAGTGAGGGAGAGAGAAGGGATCCATACCGGGATAGCTGCAGGCATAAACAAAGAAAATTGAGATCCATTCAAAGCAGCATTCAAATTGCTCATTTCCTATTAAGAAAAATGAGGGGGAAATCTGCAATAAAGTGAGAATTAGTAAAACCAAATAAGGAAAAAAATAAAGCTATAAAACTAATGAGGAAACATTTAGTCCAGCGCTGTCTAGAGGGTGAATCAATACCCAGCTGATTAAATATATTGGAGCTTCTTCAAAAACAGAGGGCTATTAGCCAAGGGGAACAGGCAATTTTTAGAAGCCGGCTGAGCCCAACCTTTCCAAATTGCAAAAGAGGCTATTAGGGGAAAAACACCAGAGCTGCAGAGCCCAGAGCTTCTTCAGGCAAGTTGGCCAGGCCTCCTACCTTGTTTTTACTGAAAATATTCTTTTTCTTGAAGGAGAATAAGACGGTGTCCCGGAAGTCTGCTGGGTGTTTCACATGAACGTCCTCGGCGCGGTACTGGAGGATCCGGGAAGTCTTGTTGATGATCCAGTAGGGACTATAGGCCGAGAGGGTGGTGTGGGTGCTGGACTTCTTGACGTGAAGGTAAACATCCAACGTAGCCCCTTCGGCAGAATGTGAGGTGAAGCAGACAGGGAAGAACTCCGGCAGGGCATCATGGACACGAAAGCGCCCGCTCCAGTCTCTGCCCTGGTATTTGACCACGATCAGCTCCATGACCTCCCCGCTGATTCTCGAGTGGAGAACATCGGCAGCGCTTCCTTCGTGCAGCTCGTGGGCCTTCGCGGTGCCCTGCGGAGAGCATCGAAAGCCATCAAGGGCCTGAGAAGGCGAGCAGAACCGGGTGGGGCCGAGCGGGGGGAGGGAATAGCAATAGCAATAGCAGTTATTATATACCGCTTCATAGGGCTTCCAGCCCTCTCTAAGCGGTTTACAGAGTTAGCATAACGCCCCCAACAACAATCCGGGTCCTCATTTCACCCACCTCGGAAGGATGGAAGCCTGAGTCAACCTTGAGCCGGTGAGATTAGAACCGCTGAACTGCACATAGCAGTCAGCTGAAGTGGCCTGCAGTACTGCACCCTAACCACTGCGCCACCTCAGCTCTAGATAGATAGATAGATAGATAGATAGATAGATAGATGGATGGATGGATGGATGGATGGATGGATGGATGGATGGATAGCAATAGCAATAGCAGTTAGACTTATATACCGCTTCATAGGGCTTTCAGCCCTCTCTAAGCGGTTTATAGAGTCAGCATATCGCCCCCACAGTCTGGGTCCTCATTTCACCCACCTTGGAAGGATGGAAGGCTGAGTCAACCTTGAGCCGGTGAGATTAGAACCGCTGAACTGCACATAGCAGTCAGCTGAAGTGGCCTGCAGTACTGCACCCTAACCACTGCGCCACCTCAGCTCTAGATAGATGGATGGATGGATGGATGGATGGATGGATAGATAGCAATAGCAATAGCAGTTAGACTTATATACCGCTTCATAGGGCTTTCAGCCCTCTCTAAGCGGTTTATAGAGTCAGCATATCGCCCCCACAGTCTGGGTCCTCATTTCACCCACCTCGGAAGGATGGAAGGCTGAGTCAACCTTGAGCCGGTGAGACTTGAACCGCTGAACTGCAGATAACAGTCAGCTGAAGTGGCCTGCAGTACTGCACCCTAACCACTGCACCACCTCGGCTCTAGATAGATAGATAGATAGATAGATAGATAGATAGATAGATAGATAGATGGATGGATGGATGGATGGATGGATGGATGGATGGATGGATGGATGGATGGATGGATGGATGGATGGATAGCAATAGCAATAGCAGTTAGACTTATATACCGCTTCATAGGGCTTTCAGCCCTCTCTAAGCGGTTTATAGAGTCAGCATATCGCCCCCACAGTCTGGGTCCTCATTTCACCCACCTTGGAAGGATGGAAGGCTGAGTCAACCTTGAGCCGGTGAGATTAGAACCGCTGAACTGCACATAGCAGTCAGCTGAAGTGGCCTGCAGTACTGCACCCTAACCACTGCGCCACCTCAGCTCTAGATAGATGGATGGATGGATGGATGGATGGATAGATAGCAATAGCAATAGCAGTTAGACTTATATACCGCTTCATAGGGCTTTCAGCCCTCTCTAAGCAGTTTATAGAGTCAGCATATCGCCCCCACAGTCTGGGTCCTCATTTCACCCACCTCGGAAGGATGGAAGGCTGAGTCAACCTTGAGCCGGTGAGACTTGAACCGCTGAACTGCAGATAACAGTCAGCTGAAGTGGCCTGCAGTACTGCACCCTAACCACTGCACCACCTCGGCTCTAGATAGATAGATAGATAGATAGATAGATAGATAGATAGATAGATAGATAGATGGATGGATGGATGGATGGATGGATGGATGGATGGATGGATGGATGGATGGATGGATGGATGGATGGATAGCAATAGCAATAGCAGTTAGACTTATATACCGCTTCATGGGGCTTTCAGCCCTCTCTAAGCGGTTTATAGAGTCAGCATATCGCCCCCACAGTCTGGGTCCTCATTTCACCCACCTCGGAAGGATGGAAGGCTGAGTCAACCTTGAGCCGGTGAGATTAGAACCGCCGAACTGCAGATAGCAGTCAGCTGAAGTGGCCTGCAGTACTGCACCCTAACCACTGCGCCACCTCAGCTCTAGATAGATGGATGGATGGATGGATGGATGGATAGATAGCAATAGCAATAGCAGTTAGACTTATATACCGCTTCATAGGGCTTTCAGCCCTCTCTAAGCGGTTTATAGAGTCAGCATATCGCCCCCACAGTCTGGGTCCTCATTTCACCCACCTCGGAAGGATGGAAGGCTGAGTCAACCTTGAGCCGGTGAGACTTGAACCGCTGAACTGCAGATAACAGTCAGCTGAAGTGGCCTGCAGTACTGCACCCTAACCACTGCACCACCTCGGCTCTAGATAGATAGATAGATAGATAGATAGATGGATGGATGGATGGATGGATGGATGGATGGATGGATGGATGGATGGATGGATGGATGGATAGATAGATAGATAGATAGATAGATAGATAGATAGATAGATAGATAGATAGATAGATAGATAGATAGATGGATCAATAGCAATAGCAATAGCAGTTAGACTTATATACCGCTTCATAGGGCTTTCAGCCCTCTCTAAGCGGTTTACAGAGTCAGCATATCGCCCCCAACAACAATCCGGGTCCTCATTTCACCCACCTCGGAAGGATGGAAGGCTGAGTCAACCTTGAGCCGGTGAGATTAGAACCGCTGAACTGCAGATAACAGTCAGCTGAAGTGGCCTGCAGTACTGCACCCTAACCACTGCGCCACCTCAGCTCTAGATAGATAGATAGATAGATAGATAGATAGATAGATAGATAGATAGATAAATAGATGGATGGATGGATGGATGGATGGATGGATGGATGGATGGATGGATGGATAGATAGATAGCAATAGCAGTTAGACTTATATGCCGCTTCATAGGGCTTCCAGCCCTCTCTAAGCGGTTTACAGAGTCAGCATATCGCCCCCACAGTCTGGGTCCTCATTTCACCCACCTCGGAAGGATGGAAGGCTGAGTCAACCTTGAGCCGGTGAGATTAGAACCGCCGAACTGCAGATAACAGTCAGCTGAAGTGGCCTGCAGTGCTGCACCCTAACCACTGCGCCACCTCGGCTCTTTCCTAAGCCCTTCTTGGGACATAAGAGGCAGAATTAGACCCTTGAGATTTGCAATGCACAGTTCAAATATGGTAAAAACAACTTGGGGACCCCATATGCCTGTAACAGTGCGGAAGTACCATAATGTTTCCAGGCAGAGTACGAAAAAGAAACGGGAAGAGGAATTCTCCATCACGGCAGAATTTCCAGAGCGTGGCACAATTCCTAGCGGAGTTGCTCCGGTTCAGCTAGACCAGCCTTTCTCAGCAACTCTCAGAGGGGTAGAGTTCAGTTCCCACGCTGGTTGGGGGAACTCTGGGAGTTGAAGTCCACACCTCTGAAAGTTGCTGAGAAAGAAGTGGACTAGACCAGGGGTCTCCAACCTTGGCAACTTTAAGCCTGGAATTCTGGGAGTTGAAGTCCACAAGTTGTTGTAATATAGTTCCTTGTGTAGGTGTGTGTCACCCATTGTCCAGTTCATACTAGGGCATGCAGAGCCACGCTGAACCACACAGGAGAAAACAAACTCCTAAAACTCCATAACATCCTGATGGTGCATAACATAACATTCTGATATGTGCCCTACCAATGACGTCCAGGATTTGACCATATATAGACTGAGCAGTAGATTAGAAATTGTACTTTTACAGGCTGTTTTTACTCACATGCTATTGCTCCTCTTGCCTTTGTCCTATCTCAATAAAAGGGGCTCTCAGACCCCCAATCTGGGTTGCTCCATCCCGAGAAAGGTTGTCTCCTGTCTTTTCTCAACATTGGCCTCATGGACGACCCACGGGAAAGTTACAACAAGTCATAAAGTTGCCAAGGTTGGGAGACCCCTGGGCTAGATGGTTTACACTTGCCTCAGACACAACAGCTCTTGCGCGCCCACCCGGACTGCTACAGGTGCTACCTGTAACCTAGAATACACTGTACCTGGGGCTTTTTTTGAAAAAAAGTGGGAAAAATGCTCTCCAGTTCATCACCATGTGTTTGAAATGCTTCTCAAAACGATTTCTCTTTCAAGGGGATGGAGAGAGCTAAAAGCCGTTGGGGCAAAGTTAAGTACCGGTAAGTAGAGTTGTGGGAAGAAAGAGAAAATTTGAGGTGTTGCCCCCCCAAAAAGAGGGGAGGGGATGTACTGAATGCTGAAATCCCCTGGGCTTTTCTGAATTGCATCACAGCTCCTCTTGACTAAGGTACCTCGAGGATGTATTGCAGAGAGTAAGGCAGAAGATTCTGCAGGGTAAGCGTGGGGTAGAAATGAATAATGTAGGCCGGCTCCCAGTTTTCCTTGTGGGTTGCGATGAAGTTGAGCTCATCGGGCACAGCCGTGGCCTTCAAGCGGAATGGCAGGAAACTGGCATCGGCGGCTGGGCATTGAAGCATACAGGTAACTTCACTGCTCCTGTGCAGTTCTTCTTGCCAGGAAATGTACGTTGTGGATGGCTCATATTGTCCCTTCAAGACGCCTGTTGGCTGAACAAACAGCTGACATCTAAGAAGCCAATCACAGAAAGCAGAAGACATTGGAGGGGGGAAAAAACAGTGCAAATCCTTTGCAATAAATAGAACCACTTAAGGATCTGAACGAGTGAAATATTTACCGATACGAATCCAAGGGAACATGAAATTCCTCTTCTGGAAGAGACACACCTAAAGGCCTCAGCTGTTTAATATCCTTAACAAATTTGTAGATTATAAATGGGACAGAGAAGTGGTTTTTAATCTGAAATGGGAAACAGAATGTGAATAACACGTGAATAGATTCGTGGTTCCAGTAGAAGAGAAAGAATTTCTTGTCGTTCAGGGTAGAACTGTAGAGTTCTTGATGGTCTCTAAGCTTGGTAGTTTTCCTGCAGACATTTCATGGCCCCACCAGGGAACATCATCAGTGCTAGAAGGGAAGGGGGTTTTCTCCCTGATTCTATACAGTACCTTGCCTGCCAGTAGGGTGTGGTTTCCCACAAGGGATCGGTGCTGCAGGAAAGCACCACTTTTTCACTGCACGCTCAAGGTGTGCAAGGCTTCCCCACACCGAAGCAGGATTTACCTGGAGAGGGGAGCGCAGGGTAATCACTTTGTTCCCTTCTTCTGCGTCTATCTGCACCACAACCGAGTTGGAGGAGCTGCTCTGGGGCGCTCTCACAGCATGGAGCCTCCGCCCTGGCTTGGCGATGGGAACCCCTGAGACCTCACTGTAGCCTTCCGGCCCTGTTTTGCACCAAAAGAATTTTCTTTTATGTTGTCCCTTCCCCTTTGCTTCTTACAAAACATAAAACCAGTTTACAACTCAACTATAATTCAGGCTCCAGAAGCTGACAGCTGCTGTACGTAGCTTGATCTGCTTACAATACTTATTGCCACAGGACTGGGATAAACCAAAGGAAGCGTTTAAAAAAGTTATTGTCTGAAAACCATTCTCGATCATTTGGAAATGCTTCTTTCACCTCCGCAAAGCTCAGTATATTTGACTGATTATTCCCTTTTTTTAAAATAACAGAAAATATATACTGTAATATATACCCCCGCAAATATGACTGAGATGTAGGAGATGACCAGGCTGAGCCCGAGGGAGGGGTCAAATAGCAATAGCAGTTAGACTTATATACCGCTTCATAGGGCTTTCAGCCCTCTCTAGGCGGTTTACAGAATCAGCATATTGCCCCCAACAACAATCCGGGTCCTCATTTCACCCACCTCAGAAGGATGGAAGGCTGAGTCAACCCTGAGCCGGTGAGATTTGAACAGCCGAACTGCAGAACTGCAGTCAGCTGAAGTAGCCTGCAGTGCTGCATTTAACCACTGCGCCATCTCGGCTCTTGTCTGAAAAGTTTGATGAATCCCTGCCCGTCCGCAAGACAGCTGAGTCCAGCCCATCCTTAAGTGCTTCCTTAATTCCCGCCCAGTTCCCTTCGCTGTTAGTAGCTCAGGTTTTTGTAGGGAGCTTAAGCACGCAATCAATCTTTATGCTCATTCGAACTGCCTGAAGCTCCTGATTTCTCCGGCGCTTGACAACAAATACACTACGCATAAAAAGCGCTTGAAGGTGGGGAAAAAATAAAACGGAAAAAAGGATAAAGAAACGAAATACGGCATTATAGCAGTGAAGAGCTGCAGCTCCTTACCAAAGCTCAGGGTTAGCAGAGAGCTGTCTTGGCGACGTAGGATGCTAAGCCTTCTTCTGTCCAGGGACTCCGAGGTGGCACATTCCAGTTCTAAGCTCTGGCCAAGTCCGATCTCGTGGGTGCTCTCGCTTCTAGGAAACCCCACGGCCTGGAGGCTCCTGCAGGCCTGGACTCTGACAGGGATCCCCAGAGCGTTTCTGACTGTGAAGGGAGCCCGGTCTTTCAAAGCGGCGTCGTAAGTGGAAGCGGTTCCTTCCGAGAAGCCCTAGCAACAAAGCCCAGGTTTACTACTCGGAGAACGGTGATGGAAAGAGCAGTCAAAGGAATTAAAAGGTGGGAGAATTCTGCCCGAACCGTAGGAGGGGAAGGGTTCCTTCTCCCGTCCCGTCCAACTTACCTTGGCTAGATTATTAAGGACAGTTAAGCAACATTTGGATACGGTGATGTTCATGGTGTCTTTTGAAGAGATAGAGATCAGCTGCTGGGCTTCAGGGAGAACGAGGAAGTCGTCTCCTGGCAAGAGACCTCGGTCCTGCTCGGGGTTCGTTTTCATCTAAGGGGGAAGAGGGGAAAGGCCAATATATGACCCTCGGAACCCCACGAAAGGTCCGGTTTGGGGTCTCAAATTTGCTTTGGACAGTAATTCGTCCTTTGGCCTATGAATGTCTAGAACAGAGATGGGGAAGCTTTTCACCACTGAGTGCCAAAACCGGAACGTGCCTGCTATGTGTGCGTCTCAGAGCACCGGAAACCCCAAGACCAGCTGGCCGGCATGCCCATGCCTGTTTTTGCCTGTCTTTTGGGCCCTTTTCCCCCCTGAAAAATAGCCTGCTTTTGGCCCATTTTTTGGCCATTTTTCAGGCTGATTTTGGGGGGGCAAAATAGCTCAAAAATGGCTTGAAAATGGCCCGAAAAGCCCCCCAAACAACCTGGTTTTGGGGGCTTTTTGGCTGCTTTTCAGGCTGTTTTCCGACACTCGGGCGCCCTCAAAGACCAGCTGGTCAGGGTGTCAGAAACCAGAAGGGCAGCTGGCAGCGGTGTGCGTGCCCAGAGAGAGGGCTCTGCGTGGCACCTCTGGCACACATGCTGTAGATTGGCCATCACAGGTCTGGAACAAAAGGCAGCGTTATACCCGAATTGTGAATGTCCTTCTTTCCCCCAAAGAAAAGGAAGAGCTATAAATGCAGACAAAGCCTCCCTTTAATCTTAGAGGAAGGAAAAGAGCAAGACGAGGCAAATTTAAAGGGAAGCAACTTCTTATTTTCTATGTGGTGTTTTCGTATTAAACATAATGCGGAGCGATACCTTTTCTTCAGCTGTTCGAGCATTAGAGAAAACATTTGCATAAGTGCTTAGACTGAATTAATTAATTAATTCTGTAACTGGTCCTGAAAGGCTCTTCATCCGGGAGACTAACTGGGACAAGGAGACGAAACGCAGCTATCCCCTTGCCTCGTGAAGTTCCAGACCGCCAATTCCCCCAAAGGATGGAAGAAATACACTTTGCACTTTTATCATGCACAGAAAACAAATGGGCAAAAAGGGACATTAAAGGATTGCTCACTTCCAGTTTTAAGTTCCAGCGACGTCCTTCTCGATCCACTTGTTCTATCAGAGGTTCCCAGAGCGCGTGGTTTTCATTGTAGTAATTCACCTGGGGGGGCGGGAGGGAACACAAAGCTGAAGCACACGGAGCTTTCTCTTCCCGACTAACGAAAGGCAAACTCAAGAGTCACGGAAGCCTGTGACGAGGCCAAGGGACAAATAGCAATAGCAGTTAGACTTATATACTGCTTCCTAGGGCTTTCAGCCCTCTCTAAGCGGTTTACAGAGTCAGCATATGGCCCCCAACAACAATCCGGGTCCTCATTTCACCCACCTCGGAAGGATGGAAGGCTGAGTCAACCCTGAGCCGGTGAGATTAGAACCGCTGAACTGCAGATAATCGTCAGCTGAAGTGGCCTGCAGTGCTGCACCCTAACCACTGCGCCACCTCGGCTCCTATTTCTTAGACATATATACAGAATCAGCCTCTTGCCCCTTCCTTCCTTCCTTCCTTCCTTCCTTCCTTCCTTCCTTCCTTCCTTCCTTCCTTCCCACTTATTTAGCAATAGCAATAGCAGTTGGACTTATATACCGCCTTCATAGGGCTTTCAGCCCTCTCTAAGCGGTTTACAGAGTCAGCATATCGCCCCCACATTCTGGGTCCTCATTTCACCCACCTCGGAAGGATGGAAGGCTGAGTCAACCTTGAGCCGGTGAGATTAGAACCGCTTAACTGCAGATAGCAGTCAGCTGAAGTGGCCTGCAGTGCTGCACCCTAACCACTGCGCCACCTCGGCTCTTATATACAGAGGGACCGGCCCTATTTACGTACCTCCAGCGTCACATCAGCCTGGGCTGACATGAGAGAAGACCAATTTTTCACCGTTCCAGAAAATGCAGATTCTGCTAACAGTAAAGGGACGGTACGATGTCCCAAGCCGCACTCCAGGGTGACTTGAACCGATTTCACCACCATCACAAAATGTTCCTTTTTTTCACTCTGCTCGCTGGCTACCAAGGCTTCCGTGGCTTCCGTGGCCATGTCGACGCCCAGGAACCAACTCTGGCACTGGTCTACGGATTTGACGCTCCAGAGGTCCACAGGATTACAAGGGGTCCCTCCAGATTCCTCCTCCTTTGCCTGCCGCTTCATAGCAGCCAGGATAGTCATTACAGTGTTGAGAATGATTGGCGACACCTTAAAAAAGGATACTAGAGATGAGCGATTCACTTATAAGATAGGCAGCAATTGTGGACCAGTGTTTTTCAAACTCGACAACTTTCAGGGGTGTATACTTCAACCTACACAATTCCCTGGCCATTGGATCCTGCCTTCAGTGTCAAAGTCTGGATTAAATCGAGGCCGTGGAAGATATCAGCTTGCCTTGAGGAGCTGCTATTTACATATGAATTCAGAGCGAGATTTTTCCTTATAAAGTCAAACCAATTTTTTTACTATGCTGGACCAGAAGGCAGAAGCTCCGGACTGTGTGTGTATTGCAAGGATCCTCTCTGGAAGAGTGGATTTCCTACTCTACACACTGTAGATCTCACCTCAGCTGCAGATTTTACTAGAACACCCCCCCCCCCCAAGCATCAGGGCGAGCAATCTGTTACTAACTTTGACAACCAAGGTCTCCATGTTCACATCCACGCTTTGCACTCCGGAAGTATCCATCGTGGCTTCCACAATTAAAGAGCATGGCTGCACCACCTAGAAGAACACCAGCAGAATGTTGGGGTCAATGCCCCCTTCCTATGGGCGGGAAAGAAGCTCCCTGCAGAGGGGAGGATCCCGCCACGGGGCTCACCGTGGTGACGTTCTGCTTTGCCGCCCCCCGGAGGAAGGGGCAGGCCAGCACCCTGAGGTCCAGGACCCGAGCGGTCATGTGCTTCGCCTCGGAGCCGCCCGACAGCATGAAGCTGCCCTGGAAGGAAGCTGCCAAGGCCGGCGCATCGGCCTTGGTCAAGTTGGCCACAAACACAATTTCTGGGTCCAAGATGTGCGCGACCACCGACATGTTTGATGGCGCAGCTGCAGCTGTAAAAGTTCAAATTCAGTTTGCGGCTCTATGAAATGGTTATCACAAGAGAGTAATAGCACACCCCCATCCCCCCCATGGCTAATAAACATAAAGCAATCCCTGCCTTGGCATCTCATTTCATTTATTAAATTTATAGGCCGCCCAATCCTGGAGGACTCCTTACAATGAAAGAAGAAAAAAAGAAAAGCAAAATAAATAAAAAAATAGTTTAAAATTCACAACAGACATACGTTCTAATCGGGGCTGGACCCTAACACTAAGGTCAACAGCCCCAGGCCTGCCGGAACAGCCAGGTTTTAACGGCTTTCCTGAAGGCCATGAGAGTGGGTGAGGTCCGGACCTCTGGGGGTAGCTGATTCCAAAGGGTCGGGGCAGCCACAGAGAAGGCTCTCCTCCGGGGGCCCGCCAGCCGACACTACCAGCTGACGGTATCCGAAGGAGGCCCACCCTGTGGGATCTTACTGGCCGTTGGGAGGTGTGTGGCAGTAGGTGGTCTCGCAGATAGGCTGGTCCTAAGCCATGTAGGGCTTTAAAGGTAATGACCAACACCTTGAATTGCGTCTGGAGACCAATTGGCAGCAGTGCAGCTCGCGGAGGACAGGTGTAATATGGGTGTATCTCGGTACACCCAATATCGCTCGCGCGGCTGCATTCTGGACTAGCTGTAGTCTCCGAACGCATTTCAAGGGTAGCCCCTTGTAGAACGCTGCTCTGCTCTGACCATGGAGCAGCACATCCAGGCCCAAACCATAAATAAAGTCAGTGGCCTTAAGAGCGGAAAACTGCGCAGTGAGTTAAGGATTAGAGATATTCAAAGACCTTTCTCGGGCTTAGGCTTTCCCTGGGAAGACGCCTTCAAAGCCAACTGGGCGGGTTTTTCCGCCGCTCCGGCTGCAGGCATGGACTGAATGAAGAAGTCGGCCACCGTCAGCAAGAACTCCATGCTGGCACACAAATACAGCTGATCCAAGACAGCTACGATGTCGGCCCCGTTTTTATCCTGCTTGTAGCTGATATCAATCATGACGCTCTCAGCTTTACCATCCCTTCTGGCCAGCATTCTGCAAGAGAGAAATGCATTCCTAGATGAGGTGGTTGAATTTAGAAGGGAGGAACTTGGAGTAGATTAATTCTGTCTTGTATCCTCCGATTACCCCGATTCCTAGGATTTCTAGTGAGAAGGCCACCCTCTGCGGATTCAACAGGCCTTGAAACAAATCCCAAATCTCCTCTGTACAAGGTTTTGTTTCAGGGCTGACCAGGTGTGTTAAGCAGAGTGCCGACGTCCCCACCTGGCAGAGGGGGGGGGTGTTCTAAGGACTGCTGGACAGCTGACCTTGCAGTTGCTTTCTCCACCCCTTCTCTGAGATCGTCCAAGGTGCACGTTTCCATCTTGGTGCTGACATCTAGAGAGCCGTCCGAAAACATTTGTCCTGATGACCTCATGAAATGCAGCCCCAGTTCTCCAAGGCGTAAATGACTGTTGTGAAGCTGAGGTTTCTACGAGATATAAAAACGGCCGAGATAAAGGGATTAAGTCTCACAGCTCAGAGGCTCCACACGTCTCCCAGTTTGGGCTATCTGGCCGAACGGAGAAAGAACACGGATGAACTTTTTTTTCTATTAAAACAACCAAATTCAATTAACATGGAAGAAATCTCTCTCTCTCTCAAGAAAAAAGTCTTAAGACTTTGACATTGCGTAATGCCCAGGTGGTCAACAGAGAAAGCCCCCAAAATATCAGAAGTGGGAAGGGGAGAAGGGGGCAGGAATTGGAATGGCGCAGAGAAGGCTGGAGGCCATATCAACAGTGTGTGTCTGTCACGTTTCCGAAAGATGCCCTAATTAATTCACGAGCCTCAAGCCAAGTTTCAAAAGAAATCCAATCATTTATTAGGAACGCCACTTCGGCAATACCCCATTGCAGTCAGATCTGACCTCATTTTAATCATGGCTGAACATTGCCCCTCTTTCTTCCCTCCCCTCAGTCTGTGTCATAAATCACATTCTCCAACGAGGTGCCCACCTCACAAGCCTGCTGCAGTAATCTGAGATCCGACTCTAGTCAAAGAGCCAAGGTGGCGCAGTGGTTAAATGCAGCACTGCAGGCTACTTCAGCTGACTGCAGTTCAGCAGTTTGGCTGTTCAAATCCCACCAGGCTCAAGGTTGACTCAGCCTTCCATCCTTCCGAGGTGGGTAAAATGAGGACCCAGATTGTTGTTGGGGGCAATATGCTGACTCTGTAAACCGCTTAGAGGGGGCTGAAAGCCCTATGAAGCGGTATATAAATCTAACTATTGCTATTGCTATTGCAAAGGCATGCACTCCCCCCCTTTCCTCACCATGGCAACTTTATGAGTTGATATTGTGTGTGTCTGTGCAAGTGAGCGTGTGTGTACACATATATGAAGAGGTACACACAAATGGCTAACAAGCTCTAAAGATAAAATTTCACACGTTTTTGGAACAAACTCTCCTTTTTTGGAACCACACAGATCTCCTTGGCCTGTGGTATTTTTTTGTGTAACGCTGTATATCTCGGAGTCCCAAGGAAATTGGCTTTCGAGAATATTGTCACCAACCTGGTTCTTATCGGCATTGTAGAGAACAACGGAGAGCGATTCAAAGTTGAAATGAAACATCACAGCCACACTTTTCTTCAGCTGGTCTTCCCCAGGGGCTTCCTCTGCGGGAATCTCAGGGGTTCCTGGGTGATTGAGAAACGAGAAAGGGGCTTAAAAACAGGACTGGCACTTGAGGTCATTCTCTTCCATTCAATGCCAACCCCATTTGATCTGATTTCACAAATGGAAGCTTTGTTAGAACCCAAGACCAGCATACATTAAGCCAGTGTTTCTCAACCTTGGCAACTTGAAGATGTCCGGACTTCAACTCCCAGAATTCCCCAGCCAGCGAATGCCTGTGTTTAGGACAGTGTTTCTCAACCTTGGCAACTTGAAGATGTCCGGACTTCAACTCCCAGAATTCCCCAGCCAGCGAATAAAAATAAATGGCTTAACGCAGTGTTTCTCAACCTTGGCAACTTGAAGATGTCCGGACTTCAACTCCCAGAATTCCCCAGCCAGCATTCGCTGGCTGGGGAATTCTGGGAGTTGAAGTCCGGACATCTTCAAGTTGCCAAGGTTGAGAAACACTGTCCTAAACACAGGCATTCGCTGGCTGGGGAATTCTGGGAGTTGAAGTCCGGACATCTTCAAGTTGCCAAGGTTGAGAAACACTGTCCTAAACACAGGCATTCGCTGGCTGGGGAATTCTGGGAGTTGAAGTCCGGACATCTTCAAGTTGCCAAGGTTGAGAAACACTGCGTTAAGCCATTTATTTTTATTCCACCTTGGTGTTTTGCTGAATTCAAGGTGCCGTTCCCATCTAATGTCCCCTTCTCTTATACATAACGACAACCCTGTGAGGTTGTCTGGCTGGGACAGAGTGGCTGTCACACCCAGCCACTTTCACATCCAAAGACACCCCCGGTTTGTAGCTAACACCCCAAACTTGTTTTCCCCAATGCTCCCCAGGACTACTTTGTCCTGATGGTCGTAACAAATAAGCGATGCATTTTGCAACCCTTTGAATTAAATGCTCAAGACATGCCTTCCCCAAGGCCAGACACAGCTTCAGCGTCCGGCTTTTTAGGCTTCTGAGCATCTGGCAAGGTTGAGGGTGTGGCTGTGGCATCTGCAGCAGCTTCACTCAGATTCTCCAGCAAAATGTTCATGAGCAAAGTCAAGTCATCCTGGCTGAGCGAGAGCTGCAAAGAGAAGATTTGATTGGATTTAATAAATTTATAGGCCGCCCAATCCCGAAGGGCTCCGGGCAGCTTACAGGAAATAAATTTTAAGAAAAGTGAAGCGTTAAAAAACGGGGAAGGAGGGAGGGAAGGAAGGGGAGTAGGAGAGAAGAAAGGAGGGAAGGAAGGAGGGGATGTAGGAGAGAAGGAAGGGGGGAAGGAAGGAGGAAAGGAAGGGGGAAAGGAGAGAAGGAGAAAAGAAAGGAGGGAAGGAAGGAAGGAAGGAAGGAAGGAAGGAGGGAAGGAGAGAAGGAGGGAATGGCAAGGAGGGAAGGAGGGAAGGAAGGGGAGTAGGAGAGAAGAAATGAGGGAAGGAAAGAGGGAGGGAGGGAAGAAGAAGTAGGACCGTTGTAAGATAAGATGGATCTATAGGATGTTAAAAAAGCAATCTTCAAGTATATTGTCAACAGTAGGGAAAAATTGTTATAAATACATATTATTAATAACAGTTATGAGATCATATAATTGTGAATGTATATATGAAATTGATAAAATTAAAATAATAATAATTAAAAAAAAAGAAAAAAAAAAGAAAAACCACATCATGTATCCAGTCTAATCGGGGCTGGACATCAGTCGTGAGGTCAACAGCCCCAGGCCTGCCGGAACAGCCAGGTTTTAATAGCCTTTCGGAAGGCCATGAGAGTGGGGAGGGTCCGGATCTCTGGGGGTAGTTCATTCCATAGGGTCGGAGCAACTACAGAGAAGGCCCTCCTCCGGGGAGCCGCCAGCCGACATTGTCTGGCTGATGGCACCTGGAGAAGGCCCACCCTGTGAGATCTTATTGGGTGCTGGGAGGTATGTGGCAGGAGGCGGTCACGGAGATATCCAGCTCCTAGGCCATGTACGCACAGAGTGATTGCGGCACTGTCAGAAAAGGCAGAAATTGCTGGTTTTCTATTGTGTTCACAACAGGCAGGGATGCTTCCACCCAGAAGGGGGAAAAAAACCTTATGTAAAAAAGTTGTAAGTGGAGATAAGCCTAAGTGGAAAATCAAAGCCCGCTTCAAGGGCAAAGCCAGTGTAGCCTCTATCGGAACACAAGCGGTTGCTGTAATCCGGAGCTTACATCCATGGCTCTCCTGGATTTTTGTGACCTTACCAGCATGGCCTTTAAGTCTCCTTGGATGGAGATCCCCGGAATCTGCAGATACCAATCGGAGGCCAAGTTCCTCTGAACTGAGAGCTGTAGGTTGACCGGCTGCAAAATCTCGATCTCTGGCTGAGGGCTGCTCCCCACCACCGCCCTACAAATGAAAGAGGAACGGGTGGAGAGTCACCAGGTGGCCCCCTGAGTAAAGCAGCCCCTCCCGCCTGCAGCGCACGGCATCACTGGGAATAGCCCTTCCCAGTGGGATGCTGGCTGGGGAATTCTGGGAGTTGAAGTCCACAAGTCTTAAAAGTTGCCAAAGTTTGGACGCCTGCTCTAATGCAAAGGGGCCTTTCCATGGAGGGAAGTCTGCTTTGGTTCCCGGTTCCTGCTTTGCCCCAAAACAATTTAGCTCAATAGAGGGGGGGGCTGTCCTGACTAAGCCCTTCGGAAGCCCTCCCGGTGTCTGATGGGGAAAGAAATGCAAGATGGCTTGCTTAGAACTGCCACTTGCTCTACTTTATGCTTGCATTCATAACCAAAGGTGGAGGAAGACGGCTAAAGACAGCGGTTGCGCTTCAGACCACCTCACAGAGCGGGCAGGGTCTCTTGTCGAGGCTTCAAGGAATGGCTTTGTCAGGCCTGCAGCCCTCCTTTCTTGTGGGTCTTTGGCCTGCCACACTTTCTATTCTTCTGCTATGCATTTTCTATTGTGGGAAAATGGGACTGTGGGGGATTGTACGGAGTTAGATGATATGTAGCCATAACAACATTCTTTCTAGAAAGCCAAGGTCATCGTTTGTCTTTGCACTTCTGCACCTGGCCGGAACTGGATGGGAGGAATCTTTCTTCGTGGCAGTGGACGATTGGACCATGGGATGGACTTGTGGGTGTGGGGATGCAAGATCTTGAACTTTCAACTGGGGATTGAAAGTTCAATTCCGGGAAGCTTTCAGATTCGGGTTTTCCCAGATGGGCCATGACTCTCTTAATAAATTGGAACTTTGAGGAATGCTTTACCTTGGACTCTGATTTAATTTTGGATGCTATTTGGAACCCTGACAGGCTTCTCTGCTGCAGAAAAGTGTTCCCACTGCCAGGAGAAATCCCACAGCAAGAAGCAAGGAATGCCCTCAATGGGCAGCCACCTGTCTGCTGGTCTGGAGGGGAACGAGGCTCACATCATACATACCTGGAGATCTTCAACTGGGTGAGTTGGATATCCATCTTGTCAATCACGGGGGGAGGCGTCGTCTTCTCCCCAGAGACCAGGGTGAATTCGTTCCAAACTCTGATTAAGCCAAGATCGGCTATCAAGACATCATTGGACGCGGAAGACTGAGGGATCAGGATGACGGGAGCTTTCAGGTTGATGTCCATCGAGAGGCGAAAGCTCTTCTGAGCAAAGTCCTTCATGCTGAGGGCGGCCTTTCCTGCGGCTTGAACCGTGGCCGTGCTCAGGGCCTCCTTGGCCGTTTGGAAGTGGTTGAGGAAATGCTAAGCAAGGACAGAATCACAAGGCTAATTAAGCAGAAAGAAAAGTGCAAATGGATCCCGCAGGTGAGTAAAAAGAAAAGTGAAAGTAAGTATTAATTGTGTAAACTTTCCAACCGTCTCATTCTCTAATGTCACAACGTAAAGGAAGAAGAAGTAATGACCAAGCTCTGCACTGTGGGACTGATGCTAGTCTTTTCGAGGAGCCGAGGTGGCGCAGTGGTTAGAGTGCAGTACTGCAGGCCACTTCAGCTGACTGCTATCTGCAGTTCGGCGGTTCTAATCTCACCGGCTCAAGGTTGACTCAGCCTTCCATCCTTCCGAGGTGGGTGAAATGAGGACCCAGACTGTGGGGGACGATATGCTGACTCTGTAAACCGCTTAGAGAGGGCTGAAAGCCCTATGAAGCGGTATATAGGTCTAACTGCTATTGCTATTTTCCATCCTTTGTGAGGAGACCGGGATTTTGGGCCTACGCATTTGAGAACTGCAGCGTCAGCCAGTGTTTCTCCACTTTGGCAACTTTAAGACGCCTGGACTTCAACTCCCAGAATTCGCTTCATCTTCCGGATCTGAGAGACGAAGTGAATTCTGGGAGTTGAAGTCCACGCATCTTAAAAGGGTTCCAGGTTAGGGAAGGCTGGTGTAAGTCGACAGAGAGAAGCGGCTCTCTTACCAGAAGCGTCATGAAGAATTTGTGCACGTAGACGATTTGAACGCAGCCCACTTTCAGGGACATTTTGCCATCCACCTTGGACATGTCCGTGTAGGCCTCTCCTTCGGTGGCGTCGGAATAAAGGGACATCGTGAAGCGGAAGACTTCGTCTCCCACTATCGAGACTGGCTGCAAAGTTGAAGTTTGAAGTTTAATTTTATTTATAGGCCGCCCAATCCCGGAGGGCTCCGGGCGGCTTACAGAAAGAAAGAAAATAAAATAAAATAAAATAAAAAATAAAAAAACAAGTTAAAAAACGACACCAATACGTTCATTTCAGTCGGGGCTGGACCTCAGCAATGAGGTCAACAGCCCCAGGCCTGCCGGAATAGCCAGGTCTTGAGAACTTTTCTGAAGGCCATTAGAGTGGGTAGGGTCCGGATTTCTGGGGGTAGCTCGTTCCAAAGGGGCAGAGCAGCCACAGAGAAGGCTCTCCTGTGGAGAGCCGCCAGCCGACATTGTCTGGCTGATGGCATCTGAAGGAGGCCCACCCTATGCTGGTCCTAAGCCATGAAGGGCTTTAAAGGTAATGACCAACACCTTGAATTGCATCCGGAGACCAATGGGAAGCCAGTGCAGCTCGCGGAGGACAGGTGTAACATGGGTGTATCTCGGTACACCCAATATCGCTCGCGCGGCTGCATTCTGGACTAGTTGCAGTCTCCGAACGCTTTTCAAGGGTAGCCCCATGTAGAGCACGTAAGATCACATGTACCACGATTTCCTCTCTGTTCGATATCATCCACCGTGGCCTGCCCTGCCCTGCCCCCCAGCAAGGGAAAAAGGCTCCCTGGGGTGTCAGCCCCTGCCCCTCAGAAGTTTCCAGCTCCACCAGCCCCCCCCCTTCCCTGCCACCCACCCCCCCAATTCAGTTTCTCCATCTCAAGGGGGAAAGGCGACGTGTGAACAGGCCAGAGTGTGCAATTCTACACTCGGAGGTGCTTTTTCCCCCTCTGACCGTCTCTTCTGTTCCCAACTCTGCCAAACTGGTCCGTGAGGCTCATTCCGAGGCCTCCGAATGCCAGGCTCACCTTTTTATGAACCGTTTCCGGATCGACGTTGGTTATGATGAAATCCCGAAGCCGGGCAAAGACTTCGGTGTGCTTTGTGGTGGTAAACACACAGGCCTCCATGCCTGGGGAGGAAGGAGGACAAGGAATAAAAGGGGATGTCTTCCATTTTTGATTGAAGTTTGGGCACTGGGGTTTTTCTTAGGGAATTTACACTTAATCTATTACTGGTTCTCCTCTCTTGCTGCTACAGGAAACGTATTTGACCCAAGGACCGAACGAGAAGGAGAATTCCATCCTACAGCAATAGCAATAGCAGTTAGACTTATATACCGCTTCATAGGGCTTTCAGCCCTCTCTAAGCGGTTTACAGAGTCAGCATATCGCCCCCACAGTCTGGGTCCTCATTTTACCCACCTCGGAAGGATGGAAGGCTGAGTCAACCTTGAACCGGTGAGATTTGAACCGCTGAACTGCAGATAACAGTCAGCTGAAGTGGCCTGCAGTACTGCACCCTAACCACTGCGCCACCTCAGGGTTAAGTAACTGGGAAGGAGGGCAGCTGAATACTGCTTTTTTTTGTTTTGTTTAATTCCGGTGGATTATTTCAAATGCGCTTACCTTGAATTCGTATGTCTGCAATATTAGCTTTCTGGTCGCAGACCCAAATGTTAAAGGCATTCAGTTTGGCAGTGAGCTTCAAGTCAAACACGTCATCAGAGATGGCTGCAGGGCCAGCAGCATCTGAGGAGCAAGAAGAGATCGGTCAGCGTGGTGGGCCTATTTCCCCCCAGCCGTGTTCCTCACTCTTCTTCCTCCTCCTCCTCCCTGGCCTCGGAGCAGTGAACACACCGAGGTTTTGTGACCCCCCCCACACACTCCTTCTGCTTCAAAGAAACTTGGAAATTCAGAAGGCTTCTTAAAGGAATGGATTTAATTGGCTCATCATGGTCAAAAGGGATCGCCTTGGTTCCTCAGTATTAAATGGGATTGGCGGAAAGAGAGGGGGAGAGAGAGAGGGAAAGAGCAATAGCAATAGTTATTACTTATATATTGCTTCATAGGGCTTTCAGCCCTCTCTAAGCGGTTTACAGAGTCAGCATATCGCCCCCAACAATCCGATAGATAGATAGATAGATAGATAGATAGATAGAAGATAGCAATAGCAATAGCAATAGCAATAGCAATAGCAGTTAGACTTATATACCACTTCATAGGGCCTATAAACCTCTCTAAGCGGTTTACAGAGTCAGCATATCACCCCCAACAACAATCCGGGTCCTCATTTCACCCACCTCGGAAGGATGGAAGGCTGAGTCAACCTTGAGCCTGGTGGGATTTGAACAGCCGAACTGCTGAACTGCAGTCAGCTGAAGTAGCCTGCAGTGCTGCATTTAGCCACTGCGCCACCTCGGCTCTATAAAGAGAGATATCAACCCTCTGATACCTGATTTTGCAACAGCTGTTTTGGGGTCTTCTGATGGTCGCTCTACATCAGCCCCCTTCTCAGCTGGCGTGATACCACTTGAGGCAGATGTGAAAAAATTCATGATAGAAAGCAAAGCTTCGGTGTGCAGAAGTAAGTCTAACGAAGAAAAGGATACCTGGGGGGAGAAAAAAAGAAAGGAGATAAATGAAGGAGGGGCCTCTCACCTGAAAACAGGTTTTTAATCATTTAAAAAGGCCCCTCAGCCCCCCAACGTGGGATAAATGTGAGTTATTGGGCTTAACAATCCAATTGGAACGTGAGCTCTTTCAGTTCAACTAGTATTCATTCTCCAAAGGACACCCTCCCCTGGGTAGCTAAGACAATGCTCCTATTGACAATACTCACATTCAGCAACTGCTTTGTTCTGTTGTAAACTGTGTCAAAGTGAGGACCATCAACATCGGCCTAAACGAGAAACACAGTTTCAGTCTGCGGCAGATGGCGAAGCAGCAGCAAAGCACACGCATGTTCACGCAAACTGCTATGTTAAGGCGGGGACGTGCGCTTGAAACGTTCAAGGTGTGGGACTTGGCATTGCAACCAAGGCTCCTCTTGGTCCGATCCCACCGCTGCTGCCTCATCCCCTTGTCACTTTTTACTGTATCCTGCGGGCGGCCCTGGGTTCAACATCTACCTATTTCTGCCAACTGCTCTCAGTAAAGTAAGCCCCACACCACGCTCCCCCTCCCCCTAGAAATGAGACCAGTGAGCAGAGTTCAATTCCCAAGAAAGAAAAAGGGGAAAGGAAGATGTGTTGCCTTCCTCAGGTAGGAATAAGAGGCGAGCCCCCCCCTGCATGCAACTGGCACAATCCAGCCTTCTAGCAGAAACTTCTAGCAACTAAGATTCAATTCGGCTTTTTGTAACATGCATTAATTTGCTTTATTTCACTTTGATTCTCTGTGTAAAACACAGTCATTTTTGTTTTAAGCATCCACTCAAAACACCCCACCCTAATTTTTAGTTTTAAAGAAGTGCTTAACCTTAACGTATTCCATCTTTAGAAGATGCTTGCCGGATTCATCTGAAGAACTAATAATATTTAATGGGTCTCCTTTGGAATCTGTAGAAAGAATACAATTCATACTTAGACTGTTGTAAGTCAACCTAAGCAAGGAAAAGTGGATGAATACAGTAAAGAGGGTAATTTCTTCATCGATGCAATCTTCCTCAAAAGAATAATCGGTGGAATTTCAGAGACTCAGAAATTACCCAAAATATACAGTAAATAGATGTTTCATAACCTTGATGAAGTCCTCCCGGCTAAGGAGGAGAATGGGAGTCTTTATGGAAAAATAGCAGGTTAAACAAGGCTCTCTAAAATGCTTAAAACTCAAGCAGAGCTTTGCACAACGAAGAATAAAAATTCAGAACACAAAATTGAAATATTTAGAAAAATATGATCTGCAGCTTAACATTGTCCTCTAAAAGCCTGTGTGTAATCTGAGTCACATTCATTTGTGAAATCCTTCATTAAATATGACTTACCAGTGAATTCAAGGCAATTCATCTGCACTTTCTGAAGATATGCTGTAAGCGTCATATCGTGCATTTTAATTCTACCTTCACTTCCAAGTTTTAATACTGTGAGCCTGTACAAAGGAAAGCTTTGCTTTTCCACTTGCTTCGTTAATGTAACTAAGACCTGAAAGAGGGAAGAGAAAGTATATGAAAGATAGCATATAAGACACATAAAAATACACCCAGCCATTCATATTCCAGTTGTCTATCTGCATTTGCCATTTGGCCAAGCCACCTTCCAGGAGAGACGGGTGTCCTGTAGGAAGAAACAAGAATGCAGGTCTGTCAGATTCACGAAGACGCCAAAAATCCTGGAAGCCACAGAGCCTTTAATCAGAACAGAGAAAGTTATGATCCTGACTTGTCCTGATGGAGGCACCATCCAGCTGGCTCCGATTCAGGAGTCCTGAGAAACCCCACCATTTCTCACCAGCCAGGATGAGCCTGGAAAATGGGGTGCTAACCTACTCCCCCCATCTCTTTTCAGCCCTCCTGCCCACAGGAGGGCAAAGCACAAGCTTTGACGAGTTCAGCTGTTGGCATCAGCTAGAAGGGCAGGGAGGGGCCCTCCAGAGAAAGGAGGGCAAAGCCCCCTGGGAATAAACCGACGGGTGGACCACTAACAATAACCGGCTCTTCTGGCCGGAGGAAGGAGAGCAAATAAGGCTGTCCTTGCCAGCACTTATTCAGGAAACGGGATACCTTGGGTCTGAATTAGGCTTAAGCTGCTGCTGCAGGCCGATTCAGAAGTTGAATGCTCCACTGCCAAGCAAATAAGCGGTGTTTAAAATCAATCAATCAATCAAAAGGAGGAGCCGTGGGTAAATGCAACTGAGCCTCGTAAGTTGCCTACCTTGTTTATTTCAAAGTTCAGCAGGAGGCTGGTCCTATCGTCCTTCTGGGCTTCTTCCGAGAGGCTGGATTTCGGGGCTCCAGCCGACGGCACCGGTTCTTTCACCTTGCCTGCGCATCCCCCAAAACAAGAGGCTTCTACTTAAAGGCTGCTGCAAAGCCGGGGGCTTCTTGATGAGTTTAAAGTCATGAGCTGTGAGCCTGGATCAGGCCAGGAGCCCCTCCCCACCAGAGCCCCTTTCAGTCTGCTGCCATCTGCCTGTCTGTCCACGGAAGAGCACCGGCGGATGAGCTCCCTCCTCAACTCCCTGCCGGGGGGGGGGGGGGAGGCAGGGAACGCTCCAGCTACTCAACCTGGGAACAGGGACCCACCCAAAAATGTCCTACCTTCCATCGAGGAGGCTGCTGGTTCTGCCCCAGGGTCTGTTTTGTCTGCTTCAGCCAGGTTTTCATTCATAACTTTAAGCAGGACGTTTAAATCCTCCTGACTCAGGATAATCTAGAAACGGGGGCATTTCGGGGGGGGAGAGGTTACGTTTCTTCGGGCTGAATGAGCCGCCACGAAACAAGGGGTACTAACCCCAACCCTGCCCGTCGAATGCACAGCTACATTCATCCGCCTTTTGGGCAAGACCCTCCTTAGCTTTTATCATTCAGCGCCCCCCACTCTGCTTTTCCGTGCTTCTGTCGCAAACAGGGCAAAGTGAAGGTTCCACTCCAGACCATTATGGGAACCACTGGTGCAGGGGTGAAATCCAGCAGGTTCTGACAGGTTCTGGAGAACCGGTAGCGGGAATTTTGAGTAGTTCAGAGAACCGGCAAGTGTCACCTCTGACTGGCCCCAGAGTCTGTGTGTGTGTGGGGGGGGGAGATGTGGATTTTGCAGTATCCTTCTCCTGCCACGCCCACCAAGCCACACCCACAGAACCAGTAGTAAAAAAAAAATTGAATTTCACCACTGCACTGGAGACGATATAACTATCATCCCATCTAAAAATCCTCTCTGTGGTTCTTCCTGCTCAGACAGACACCTCCTTCAACATCCCCACTTTGGAGGGGCTAAGCCTCAGCAAAAGCCAGGATGACAAGGTTACACCCCCCCCCCCCAAATCATTGTAGTCTCCAAGGGGGCCTCTAAGTGAGGGACAGTTCAGCAAACCCTGATGAGGATGTAGGTCAGAAAAAGGCACCGCTCTTCATACTGGAATTAATCAAGAGCATCAAAGAGGTCGGAAGCCAAGAAGTCCTCATAGAATGAGGAATGTACAAGGAAGGATTCTCCCTGTGTCCCCCCCCCAAAAAAGATAGAGATGCAGCGTAGTCACAAGAGTCACATCTGGTGAATGGGAAAGAAGCCAGCTTTTTTGGGGGGGGGGGAGAGAAGAGCTGGCTGGAGAATTCTGGGAGTTGAAGTCCACAAGTCTTAAAGCTGCCAAGTTTGAAGACCCCTGCTCTATGGGGACCCTGGGAGAAACACACCAGCTGCACAAGAGAAGAGAAATTAGCTTACGCTGATGGTATCAAGGTAACCTTGGACTTCCACCAGGGGTATTTTGTGGTACCACATCCCGGCCAGGTTGCGGTTGACCGAAAGGTCCAGATTAATGGGGCGCAAAATTTGAATGTCTGGCTGCGAAGCCCCTCGCTGCAAGACTGTCCTAGAGGAAGTCACACAATTATTGTGGGGTTAACGCAACCGAAATCTCCCCAATCACACCGCGCTCCACGGGCGAAGAGGAACCCAGTTTACCTGGACAGCTTCAGCTGGGTGAGGTGAACCTCCATTTTATCCACGATGGGAGGCAGTGAGCAATCCTCCGCCGGCACCAGGCTGAACCGGTTCTGTATTTTAATCAGCCCAAGGTCAAAGACCACAGCGTTGCAAGAGACGGAAGACTGCGGGACGACGATGACGGGGGCCTTCAGGTTGATGTCCATGGCGAGGCGGAAACTCCTCTGGGCGAAATCCCTCATGCTGGTGGCGGCCTTCTCGGCGGCCTGCACCGTAGCCGCACTCAAGGCCTCGGTGGCGATTTGGAAGTTGCTCAGGAAATTCTGTGACAAGCAAGAGGCTCGCAGGTCAGGAATGGGCCGAGGAAGCAGTGGACCTAAGAGACCGTCTCCTGCCACATACCTCCCTAAGACCGATAAGATCGCACAGGATGGGCCTTCTCCAGGTGCCGTCAGCTGGACAATGCCAGTAGGCGACGCCTCGGAGTAGGGCCTTCTCTGTTGCCGCTCCGGCCCTATGGAATGAGCTGCCCCCAGAGATCCGGACCCTACCCACTCTCATGGCCTTCCGAAAAGCTATTAAGACCTGGCTTTTCCGGCAGGCCCGGGGCTGTTGACCTCTTGATTGAGGTCCAGCCCCGCTTAGACTGGGTGTATGTTGTGTTTCTTTTAATTTGTTGTGTCTTATTTGTTTTAATCCTTTTTAATATTTCTTATTTCTGTAAGCCGCCCGGAGTCCTCCGGGATTGGGCGCCCTATAAATTCAATAAATGGAAATGTAAATGGACCATTACTTAACGGTGATATTTAAGTGATGCATTTTTGAGCTTTCTGTATGAGAGGGGTGGGGAGGGAGGGAGGGAGGTTCTCTGTGTCCCAATATAAAGACTTCCTTCCAGGCCCTGTGAAAAACAGAACAACAACAACTCCTCCTCCCAGCTGGCAGTCTTACCAGGAGTGTCATGAGGAATTTGTGTAGGTAGATGATCTGAATGCAGCCCACTTTGAGAGCCACGGTTCCATCCACTTTGGACATATCCGTGTAAGCTTCTCCCTCGGTGGCCTCTGGGTATAAGGCCAGGTTGAAACTGAAGACTTCGTCGCCGACTATGGAAACCGCCTAGAAGGTGGGCAAGCAAAAGTATCAAGGGCTGGATTGGTAGTTTCTAGATGGGTATCCAAAAGATGTGTGTTTGCAATGCTCGTCAAAATAATTCTAGTTTACCACCAAATTCTTGTCTAGCCTAATATATACCCCTCCCTCCCTCCACCCTCTCCCCCAACCCCCCTCCACCTTCCCCCCCCCCCGACTTCCCAGAACCCGTACACGGTATGGATTTCTAACAAACACAGTCTAAAATCTATTGAGAAAAAAAAAGAAATAAATAAAAATTAATAACATTCTACATTGACCTTAGCTTCTTCTTGCTGAACCAACTTTAAACAATTTAAATCATTTCTGATCTTAAGCATAGGCTAACTGGAATTTCTTGGTCCCATATTTATTTTGTATATAGTCAATCCATTTTTTCCAGTCTCGTTTATATCTCTCATTTGAGTGATCTTTAAGATATGCCGATATTTTAGCCATCTCTTTTGACATACAAAAAATTGTACTTCGATGTCTTACTGATTGAGGAATGATGAAATGTTTGCCTTAAAAGAAATAAAACTTTTGAAACCGCAATGCTCGACAAGCACACGGAGCCCTCGCTGGTTCTTAAAGGCAGAAGCTCTAAAGCCAATGTGGACATGAAGAAGACACAAATGGACTCGGGCCAAGTTTGCACAGGCTGTTTCTTCCAAAACCCCTGGAGAAGGAACTTCCCGGAGGCCCCTGTGGGGCGTTTCTTGGTACAAAATACAAGAGAGCCATCCTGGAAGCTAAAAAGTCAGAGTTTTGACTTGCAATCAAATGAGTAACTGTACCTTTTTATGAATTGTCCTTGAGTCAACATCAATGACAACAATGTCTTTCAGCCGGGCAAAGAGAATAGTTTGACTGGACTGCAGAAAAAGGAAGGAGTCGAGGCCTGAAAGGGGGGGAAAATGGTTCATTATTTGCTAAGAACCATAGAAACGAAATCTCAGATTTCTAACTAAATAGACTAACCTTTAACTGTGTTATTCAAATTCCAAAAGCACATTTTGAAGCAGCTTTTGAAACATTTCTAAAATCTGAGCCACTGAATACATTGGGCCAAAAGCCAAGGAACTTAATCTCATTCTGTCCTCTCTTTGTAGACCACTTGAAGTGCCCAGGCCGATGCCCAACTGCCTCCCCCCTCCCTCCCCTTCATTTCAAACCACCAGAAGTGCGTCTATTTAACTGGTCTTCCACTACACAAGATCAGAATTGAGAAATCGGAAACTCAGTGAACTCAAAAGTCCTCCAACAGATGGGATATATATTTCAGTAATTCAAGCTCGGAGAATGTTCTTGACAGCTAGGAAGAACTGAATGAAGCAGGCATTTCCCCATTACCTTGAACTTTTATTTCAGCAATGTTGTTCTTCTCGTCGCAAACGTTCAAACAGAAGGCCTCCATCTTGGCAAAGAATTTGAAATGAAACACATCCTTGTCCTTGCTCGTTTTTGCCACTGTAGAGAGAGAGGTTTTTAAATAAAGCAACAAGAATATAGACCAGTGTTTCTCAACCTTAGCAACTTGGAAGATGTCCGGACTTCAACTCCCAGAATTCCCCAGCCAGCATTCGCTGGCTGGGGAATTCTGGGAGTTGAAGTCCGGACATCTTCAAGTTGTTAAGGTTGAGAAACACTGATATAGACCTATTCCAGGCCATCCTGAAAGGGAGAAAACACCACCCAAATATTGCTGCCCGTTACCTTCTTTCCACGTAGACTCCGACTTCTGGGTCTCCTCCCGTCTCTGCAGGGCTGGGGGCTGCTTCTCCCTTGCTGGGACCACCGCCATGAGGTACCCCAGAGCTGAGAGAAGAGCCTGGGTATGCAGCACCACTTGGAGGGAGGAGAAGGTCACCTGTGGGGTTTGGGGGAGAGGGGGGGGAGAGGGGCAAAGGCACCTCTTCAAAAGCAAGCTCTCCCCATTCACCCACCTCTCCACCAGAATCACTGCCTTGATGCCCAAGGATTACGTTGTTGGTTCAGGGGGAAATAGGGCACCCTGGCTTTCCTGTGCATTTCATAAATGGGTCTCAGTCCAACTTCCCCAAGAGAAGCAACCAATTTCTTAAGTGTAATTTGGGTGTCAGGCCTGCAGGAATCTTTTCCGTTGGATCTTTGGCCTGCCACGCTTTCTATTATTCCGCTATGCGTTTTCTACAGTGGGAAAATTGGAGTTTGGGATTGTACGGAGTTAGATGCCATGTAGCCATAACAACATTCTTTCTAGGAAGCCAAGGTCATCCTTTGTCTCTGCACCTGACCGGAACTGGATGGGAGGAATCTGTCTTCATGGCAGTGGGAGATTGGACCATGGGATGGACTTGTGGGTGTGGGGATGCAAGATCTTGAACTTTCAATTGGGGATTGAAAGTTCAATTCCGGGAAGCTTTCAGATTCGGCTTTTCCCAGATGGGCCATGACTCTCTTAATAAATTGGAACTTTGAGGAATGCTTTGCCTTGGACTCTGATTTAATTTTGGATGCTATCTGGAACCCTCTATTCTTAGACTTTCTTTCAACTGTCATCTGACACCACGCGATGGCTGAAAAGGACTCGAGGTCCCTTCTTCATCTGATTTAGTAGGCTAAGGACACAGCAGGCTATTTCAGAATGAAGGAGGGCCGAAGAGAGGGGACGCCTTCCTGGATATGGCTAAGAGCAGCAATGCAAAGAAGGGTTTTTTCAAAAGTCAGGCACTGCTATAAAAACCTGCTTAGTCTTTTCTACCCAACCCACAGTCTCGGCATGGAGTAGAGGGGGCTTCCTTAGCAGCAAACCCAGCGTTATTTACAATTAAGGTTAGGGTGAGTTTTCTTAAATTTTCCTTACCTCCATTCTTTGCTCGGTATTGTCAAAAACTGTCTGAAATTTTGGACCGTTTTTATCGGCCTGAGAAGAAATATAATCAATATGTGACTAAAAGTTGAAACACAATTTTCATATTGTACAAAAGCAATTATTTGCACGTTGCAGTTCAGTACGTATCATTTGGTAACATTTTTTCTTTTTAAAAAAAGGTCTTTACCTTGATATATTCTACTTTCAAAAGGTCTAATCCGGAGACATCCGATGAACTGATCAAATGAATTTGCTGCCGTTTACCTACAAAAATATTTGGTATCTAAGAAATGGCAGGTTATGTAAAGCCCACATGGTTTTTTAAGGAGTCCTTCGGGATTGGGTGGCATATAAATGTGGTTAGTTAAATTAAATTAAATTAATTAAACTAAGCCTTTTCTACGATTAGCTCTTTTAAACAAAATCTGTAACAATTTTGCTTTGTTTTTGTTTTTTTAATAGACTTTTTGGGTAGAAAGTTTTTTTCCCATCAAGAACACAAATCAAATCATCATTTTTTTTTCTCACCCCCTGCCCAAAAGTACATTTTTGTAACTGCTTAACTTGCTAACCAAATTACCTTGAATTTCATAATAATTCAGGCTAATCTTTCTTAAGTAAATCTCAGCTTTCAGGTCAAACGTCCTAGCAGTGGCTTCCATCCCAAGCTGCTGCACGTTAAATACGAGTATTGTTTCTTCCCTCTGCAGCTGTTTGGTCAGTTCCAAAATCACCTAAGTAAGAGATGCTTGTTGAATTTTGAAATCTGGGCCTCTTCAAATACAGTCCTCAACTTATGACCACAAGTGGGAATCAAACTTCGGTCGCTAAGTGATGCAGAAAAAAAACCCCACACTTGCCTCCTTAATTTCAAATTTTAATTGCAGGTCCGTCAGCTCCTCCTGAACAGTTTCAGTTTCATTCTTCAGCTGCTTTTTTGGGGGGGGAGCCACTTTCTCTGGTTGTTGGGGATAATCATCGAAATCAAAATATTCATCGTCGGATTCTAAGGAAGAAAGAAAGTGTTGTTAGGACATTCTGTGGGCATCAAAATATTCATCTTGGAATGGATTCATTAATCAATGTTTAAATAAAATTGGTTTTGTACAGTCATTTGCGGGAGGGACGAGGCCGAGGGGGTTTCCATTTACCGTAACTTGGGTTTTTTAAAATGTGCCATTTAAAGATTTTAAGGCAAAGTTGTCTGAGCCACAAGTGTGCCTTCTAAGCAACTGCCTTGGATTTGCCGTAATTTTGGCTGTCCTTCCTTTCCCCCTTTTTTTTTACCTGGTTCTAATTCTTCCAGCAATCGTGTGGCCCCAAGGAAGTCTTTCCTTCCCTCAGAGACCACAGGAATGGCCGGAGCCTGCAAAAGATTGAGAGACAGCGATAAACCACTGGATTATATTTTCATATAATCACAACACTTCAGACTGGAATGTTCCCCCAGCAGTGCCCAGCTGGCATGACTGCTTCACTAGGATTTATTACACTTTTGACCTTTCTGTGTCTCGGAAATGCCAATAATTATGGTAATTACTGGCTGTACTTTCCCCAAATGTTACAAAGAGTTTGATACCTTTGCAGTTGAAACTGAAACACTGGATTTCTGTGGGAGAGGAATGCTGTCAATTAGCTCCAAAACCCCTTTGATCTTCTGATCAGAAATTCTCAGGTGAACCAAAGGAAGCTCACCTGACACTTTAAACCTAAGGATATAAAACGTGGAGAAGAAACAGAAATAGGTTGCTAATAACTCTGCTTCGCTCTTGATCTAGAAGGGAAAACACACAGACACACACACAAAACCCAGCAACACCAAAACCCAGCAGGGCTGTGAAACTGGCACGCACTGCACAAGAGGGACCAAAAAAGGAAATGTAATTAACATCTTGTTTTTACAAACAAACGCACTGATCTCTGGTTACAAGGATACGAAGTGAACAGCCAGTTAAAGGCTTTCTTTCAATTGGGCCTAAAGTAATGATTTGGAGAAACATCCAAAAAAATGCTTAAGGTACATTGGGAAAGCTTTTTAAAAGACCATTAGGACGTCTCCAGGGAGACTGGCTGGCTACTTCATCCTGAGAAGATTTGGGTAAGTTTAATTTCATGGCATTGATCAGTAGCTTCAGTGTGCCAAAGGCCACGATTAAAAAAAAAACCGAGCCATGAATTCCCATTCCTGCCCAGGATGCCACTCTGACAACATTTCAAGGGGTCTGTAGCAGCATTAAGCGCACTGAATAAAAGGCCAGCCACAAAAACAAGGCCGGCTCCACCTGAACCATCTTTACAGCTTTTAAAATTGCTACGTTACTTTGCCATCCTGACGTCCTTCTCCACCATAGATTTGGCAACTTGGACACGGATGTCCATGGGACGTAATATGTGCAGCAGGGATGCAGGCTCAGACCGGGCCTTTTTCCAATCTTCCCCTAAAACACAGTGAAAGAGTTGCTGATATTTCGGTGATACCAGCGTGATAATCAATAACAGGGATACATAAAACTCTAGTAAGCCCTGGCGATACCACAAAAATGCCTATATGAAAACTTCAGGATGCCCACCTGCCGGAGAAGCAAGTCAATTCGAATGTCAAGGCGTGTATGTAGCGGTATGAATGCCGCACCCTTTGTGTCAACTGCTTCCCACTTGATATGCAGTCAATAATGTTTTGGATTTGGAGGCATTGTACCTGATCTGCCGAACAGCAGCTGTACGTTCTTGATTTCGACATCAAATCTGTCATAGGCTTTGTCCATGATCTCCTCCAAGGAACTGCTGGAGTTCTGGTGGTGACCTTGGCTGATGCTCTTCAGCTGTTGAATGACAAGTGTCTCTGCTTCTTAACCTGCCACTGTCACGTAGTTTTCACAAATGTGTCCATAAGCACAACTGGCCCACGGCTGCATTCATCAGCCCTTGACAGGACTAGGTTACAGGGACACACTCCTCTCTTCCGCCAAATACAGCCATTTTTGGCCTCCAGAAGCCCCACCCCTGCATTCCATTTTTGCAAAAAAATGTTGTTGTTTTTTTGCAAAAATGGGGCAGTTTTTTGCCTTCCCCCAGCCCTGCTGAAGCCTGCAAAGTGCTCCTGGGGGACAGGGAGGATAAAAACTATTTTTTTTCTTACTTACCTCTTCAAAATCTTGGTGCATCTTATACACCGCTGCGTCTTATAGTCCGAAAAACACGGTAATTTATCTTGCCTTCAATCTTTAAGAAAGGTCATCATGACTTACCTGGAAAGTACCGAGGTCCAAAATAAGCAAGTTTGACTTTTCGTGGTGGAAGCCAGTTTGTGGAATCAGAAGATAGGAAGGCTTCAAGTTGATCCTGAGGTCCAGGACTTTCCGTGTTTCGATGATATGCATAAGCCCTAAGGCGGGAAGCAGAACGGAGCTAGCAATAGCAATAGCAGTTAGACTTATATACCGCTTCATAGGGCTTTCAGCCCTCTCTAAGCGGTTTACAGAGTCAGCATATCGCCCGCACAGTCTGGGTCCTCATTTCACCCACCTCGGAAGGATGGAAGGCTGAGTCAACCTTCAGCCGGTGAGATTAGAACCGCCGAACTGCAGATAACAGTCAGCTGAAGTGGCCTGCAGTGCTGCACCCTAACCACTGCGCCACCTCGGCTCTATAGCTGAGGCGGGCACTTCCCCTTTCCCCTGCCGGAACAGAATTCGGCTTAAAGTACACCGTGGGAAACCCCTCTGCACCTGGACGTTTGCCCACGGGGCCAAAAGGGCTATTTAATCATCTGGAGTTGACCTGGGGAATCCAAAACAGACCTGTGGCGGTCCTCTCTTTAATTTCTTCCAGTTTCGACAAGGTGGCTGTGGTTAGGCGTTCCAGGTCCATGCCTCGGTTGGTTTGGAAGAATTCCACCAGGGCGTTGATTGTCCTCTGAGAAAAGACAGTTATCAATTGCATTTCTTTCTCTCTCTCTCTCTCTCTCACTCTCTCTCTCCCTCTCTCTCTCATGGGACTGCAAATACGTTCAACTCTTGAGAGCTGAGAAGCATTTCACACCGATCTCACTCACCGCATCGTAGATGATTTCCACGGGCTGCGACTGAAGGAAGAGGCTCTGGTCAGCCACGCTGCCCTCCGGGTTGGTCTCAAACTGGATTTCCAGCAGAGACGACTCGGCAGCCCCAATGGAGGCCACGAGGGAAGGCACAACATCCCGTTGCCTCAAGCCCGTCATGTACCAATGTTCAAGCTTTGCTTCTATCCTGCAAATGACCAAGAGCCAACTGGGTTTCCCTCCTCAAACTGTAAGGAAGCGGCGATGCCACATTCCGTCTTAAAGAGGAGAAAATGTCTCTACAATTAATGAAAGACCAATGGGACGGCTGAGAGCCCAACTGATGCAGGAGGGGAAAGAAGGCCCAAGCTTTAAGCCAAGAAGCACCCAGGAGATTGGCCTGTCGTCAGCCATACCGCAGAAGTCGCCCTTTCAGTGGTTCCACCACAAAACCGCGCTCGACTAAACCGCGTCACTGACGTCATCAACAGGGCGACAACAGCGCGAAGACAGAAGCACGCTGTAAACCCTAAGCCTAAAATTAACCCCTAAACCTAAACCTAACCCCCTAAACCTAATCCTAAACCTAACCCTTACCTTAAGTTGAATCGGCTTGCTTTCAAAGCGCTATTTAAAGCGCCCTTCTTTCTCCGCGCTGGCTGTTGTCGCCCTGTTGATGACGTCAGCGACACGGTTTAATCGGGCGCGGCTTAGTCGAGCGCGGTTTTGACGGGTCACGCCTTTCAGTAAACCAGTGGTTGCCAAACTTGGCAACTTTAAGACTTGTGGACTTCAACTCCAGCAGAGCTGGCTGGAGAATTCTGGGAGTTGAAGTCCACAAGTCTTAAAGTTGCCAAGTTTGGGAACCACTGCAGTAAACCAAGGAGCCCCGATTCACATAAGGAACTTGGAAGGGACTTGTGGAACCGGCACACTTACTTCAGAGCTTGTGCGCCTGGCCTCTGCGAGATTTTAGTGCTTAAATCGATGATCTGAATTTTAAGGGTGTCTGGGACGTCCCTGTCCTCTTTGATGGTAAAGGAAGTGCTGAGGAGCTTCAGGGACACCACGTGGGCCACATACTAAACGGGAGACAAAAGCATTGCAGAGCATCGAATGGGGTGTTTTCATCACAAACGTCAGGCAGATACGATACACGGGTTCCCCTCCCCTCCCCAACGCAAGGGAGGGAAAGGTAAATTACGGCCCACTTGTACGTTTCGCCCACGAAATGCGGAGCAGCTCATCTTCTTCTGTGACGCTCCGGATTTAACCCAAAGGCGCCATTACCTTTTTGGGCAAAGTCAGGTTGTGGGAGCTGTCGCTGTAGCCGATGGCGGTGAACAGCTTTGCCTTCTCTTCAGGGGTCATGAGGTCATCGATAGCTGAAGAGAGGGTGGAAGGGGTTACCTTGGAGGACCCTCCGAGCAGAAGGAAGGGCTGGCACTTTGCCCCTCAGGTAGGCCCGAGGCTGGGCTGGTACTGGGGTTCCTTTGCCTCCCCCCCCCCTTCAGTTTGGTCGCTCCGTTCCTGGTTTCATGCTCCGCCCTTTGCGACCAGCCACGGGGGGGGGGGGGGTCTCGGGGATGCTGGAGAGACGGAGACTCACTTTCAGGGACTGACGTGTCTTCTTCATCGTCCTTCTTCTTGGATTCCTTCCTGCCCCAAAAGCCAGAGAACCAGCCCCCCTTCTTCTCCCCCTCTGCAGGTTTCTTGGAGAGTTTTTGTCCTGACCTCACAACCTATAAATCAGAGAAAAAGAGGTTCGGCACTTTCACCAGCCTCATCTTCACCCAACAGAAAGAAACGGGGTCTTTATGCAAACTAAACCATCCCCTAAATACTAAAATTTCATGGAAAAAATAACCAAAAATGGCCATTTTGCAAAGCTCGGCTATGTATCCTAATAGATGGTTTATGATCACTACTGAAGGAATAAAATTGCAAGATTCCTTTGAACGAAATCCTTTGCAAAGGGCACAAAGGTGCGTCGGCCGATTACAAGCAGCTTCTCGATGTGCTGTTTTTAGAAACGCTTCTAAACACTTTTGCTGACAATGGAACCTTTCTATTGATGATCAGCGCAGCCATTTCTAAAGCAGGTGTGTAAAGCTCACTCCGTGTTTAAAATGGACTGTTATAAAATCCTTATAAGAGGAACCAGGGGGGCGGGAGGGGGGGGGGAACCTACCTCGGTTTGGGCTTGTTGCCTTGCTAAAACAATGTTGAAAACATCCAGAGCCTTCTCCAAGTCCTGTGGGGCAAATGCAGACATGGAGTTTCTAGGACAGTGTTTCTCAACCTTGTCAACTTGAAGATGTCTGGACTTTAACTCCCAGAATTCCCCAGCCAGCGAATGCTGGCTGGGGAATTCTGGGAGTTGAAGTCCAGACATCTTCAAGTTGACAAGGTTGAGAAACACTGTTCTCGGACCTTCCTCCAACCCTTCTCCTCCTCCTCCGGCTAAGGCTCCGGCCCCCAGAGCCAGCCTTGGGTCAATTACCTGGATTTGTTTCTGATTTTCCTCCGATAATTTGGTTTGTGTCAGTTTAACTTTGTAAACGTTTTTGTAACTTTTCAGAAGTTGCCTGTGGCTCTTTATATGATCCCACGACCACATCTGCGTGTATCGCTTGATGTGAAGGTCAAGAATGCAATTTCCTGCGTACTTCCACCTGTAACAAGCAACCACATTATTGAGCCCTGGGAAATAAACAATTTGAGCTAACAGGGACAGGACCTGGGGCAGGCGGGATATTTGCAGGCAAGAAGTTCTAAGCACTTCCTCAACTGAAGGAGTTTGTGCTCCTCGTTGTTCCTCTGCAAAAGCTTCCCTTAATTTTCGTGGCCAAAGCAGACAAAACAATTCTTCCTTCAGTATTTTAAAATACTTTTGAAAACGCCAGTTGCTAAGGAGGCCTTTTCCGCCCTTTGCTGCACTGAAGTGATCTCCGGGTACGCTTCAAGGTGCTAGTTGTCACCTACAAAGCCCTTCATGGTATTGGATCTGGGTACTTGAGAGACCGCCTACTGCCAATTACCTCCACTAGACCAATTAGATCCCACAGATTAGGCCTCCTCCGAATTCCATCAGCCGGCCAGTGTCGACTGGCGACTACCCGGAGGAGAGCCTTCTCTGTGGCTGCTCCGACCCTCTGGAACGAACTCCCCGTGGAGATTCGAACCCTCACCACCCTCCAGGCCTTCCGCACAGCCCTTAAAACCTGGCTGTTCCGACAGGCCTGGGGCTAAAGACTCGCTGCCCCACTTCGAATGGTATGATTGTTGTGCTTTTAACTATGTATGGTTTCTATGTTTTCTGTAACTTTGTTTGTTTTTCCCTCCCTTTGAGTTGTGAGCCGCCCTGAGTCCCCTTAGGGAAAAGGGCGGCATACAAATAAATTAAAATGAAAAATGAAAATGAAATGAAAAATGAAGAACTCTTGCAACCAGATGAGAAGCAACACAGAAATATCTCCGGCTCACCACTGTTTGGTATTCCTGTGCAGAGGAACTTCCGGTCTGTATTTTCTATACGGGGCGTTTCGGACCATGTAATCAATGGATTCCAAGAGATCAATCATACTAAGGTACTAAATGAAGGGGGGGAAAAAACACAAGAGGAATCTTAGCTGGAGAGGAACAGAATTTTGAGGATTGCCGAGGAAGATGTTTCTAACAACGGTAAAAAGCCCCTTCGTCTAGAAGAGTTTACGGAAGTCGTCACCTGGGGGATCTGAGCGGGTAACGGGCACCCTACTACCTGAGGCTTGGTGAGTTCAACGGCGATGCTCTGGACTTCCATGGCGCAGTCCACCTTGGGAGTCTCCAGTTCTTCTTCAGCATGAGGGTTAAGGTAGAGTTTTGCAGAAGCCGACACGGGTTTAAATACTTTAAAAGAGAGAGAGAAATTAGGAACGAGTCTCTATAAAAATCGAAATAAAATCATTGCTGCAAACTTGCTGAATTAAAATAGGCTACTCCATTTATTAATAGTTGGGTTTATACCAGCAATGTTACAGCTTTGGCACAGGATGCTGTTCATGCTCTTACCCAAAAACTTGGCTTATGAATCACAACTCCCATGGGTGAGCTCAGACAGCATGATGGTGCCAAAAGGGCTCACTTCAGCACAAGACAGGACATGAACTGTCTGACCTATTTATTTCATCATATCTTCTTTGCCTGTCTCTATTAGTATGTGTGTTGTGAATTTTAAACTATTCTATTTTTAATTACGTACTGTTTTTATATGTCATTGTGTGTACTCCCTTCCCTATACGTTGTAAGCCGCCCTGAGTCCCCTCAGGGAAAAGGGCGGCCTATAAATAAATTTATCTATCTACATCTATCTATCTATCTATCTATCTATCTATCTATCTATCTATCTATCTAATCTATCTATCTATCTATCTATCTATCTATTTATCTATCTATCTATCTATCTTTTATTTTGCTTTTCTTTTTTCTTCTTTCATTGTAAGCCGCCCAGAATCCTCCAGGATTGGGCGGCCTATAAATTTAATAAATGAAATGAAATTAGACTCCTTGGCTAAATTGCTCTCCACAGCACAACTCCATGGCCAGGAGAGCCTTACCCACCCCACACCCTTTTTCTTTACCTGGTGGCAGGCTTCAGTGGGTCCCTACAGAGACCACCCATCCTTTGTGCCAGTCCCAGCTCCATCCTCACAGGTGGGCTGAGGCTTCCCCCCTCTTCCCACCCATGGACCCAACAGCCCTACCCCTTCAGCTCTCCCCTTCTCACTTACTGTACTGATAGTCAGGAAGCTCTTGGTTCATAGAAGGGACTCCTTTTTTCAGCCGCTCCTGTGTGTGGCAAGAAACCCACAAACCTTTCAAGTATTTCAGTGACCAACACAAAGGACACCACAGTCTGGATGAAGCTCAGGGGGCAATGCGGAGAACTCACCGCTTTTAAAGGATGCAGAGTTCATGCCAGGGAAATAACTCAACCTAGAAGTCATTTTCCTTCCAGAATACCCGTGTACTGTCATGATTGAGGTCCAGCCCGGATTAGACTGGGTGTATGTCCTGGGTTTTTTAATCTATGTCTCTTTGTTTTAACTTCTCTATTTTTAAATGTATTTGTTCTAAGCCGCCCGGAGTCCTTCGGGATTGGGCGGCCTATAAATTAATTAAATCTAATCTAATCTACATCCCCCTCACTAGACGTTCACGCACAGCCTACAGTATCTGCTCTTTGGCTGCAAAATGTCCACACAGTGATGGCTCCGGTGATTTTTTTTTAAATTTAGGAAAACATGTCAGAATGTCTCATTCCTCTCTTGCAGAAATAAGGTTGCCCCCCCCCCCCACAACACACACACATACATTCTTTCAAAAAGCGTGAAGAGATGGTTTTGCCAGCAGGCCAGAGACCCCAGGGCACTACGGAGCCAAGGGGTAGGTCCAATTGTTGTCATAAGGGGTATCATCATGCTTTGCCAGCCATGAAAGACAGGGAAGGGCTTTTGACTATACAGGTAGTCCTCACTTAGTGACTTAGCAACCATTCGAAGTTACAACAGGGCTCAACAAGAAGACTTATGGCCGGTCCTTGGAAGTTGTGGCTGTCACAGTGTCCCCACAGTCACAGGAGATCATGATCGGGGCTCTTGGCAACAGGCAGACAGTTCCAATGGTCACAGCTTCCCGAACTCACATCATCACCCCTTGTGATCTTCACTGCCAGCTTCCCATGAGTCAAGGAGGAAACCAGCCACCCCCTGATGTTGTGCTTAAAGACTGCACATCATTCCTTAGCAACCACAACCCGAACTGTCACTGCACACTGAAGATCCCATTTAATTTTGTTGTACAAAGTGCAATGACAATAAAGTAATCTAACTAACTCATCAGAGGAAACAATGCAGAAAAAAAAGGGGCAGGCGTTATATTTGAGGGGCAACATCCCACGGATAAATTGCCTAATTTGCAGTTAATGTTTACTGAATTCTCCCTCTGTCTAGGACAGTGTTCAAGGCCACCTGAGGCATTCTGGGAACTGGAGTCCTCTCATCTGAAAGAGGCCAAGATTGAGAAACACCAATCAGGAAGAAGACTCCCGCTTCTCATCTTGCAAACGTGCCCATGAAGTCCGGCCAAGGGTGGGCTTTGGGGATGACATCATGCAAAGGAAACTCCCTGGAGTGGAAGTCCTTGGCTGCTGGCTAATCTCATCTTATATTACTGCTCTACCAAGCTTACCAGTGAAAAGACATCACAAACATACAGTACAATAAGATTTAAATTACCAAGATTTGCTCGCGGGAAGAGCGGTAATACATTTCACTCTCCACGTTCCAGTAGATGCTCAGGGAATCAAGGCTCAGAAGCTGAAAGAAAGGATGCCGTTGGTGAGGGGCTGCAACCGAGAGCGCCAAGGACCCCCTCAAACAGCAACGAAGTCGGAGGAGCATTTGCAGAAACGCATCAAAGGACAGGCATTTACCGAGGCGGATACAAAGCCAGGCAGAACAATTTTGTTTGAGGGGAACGTTGCCTTGATCTAGACAAGCTGCCAAAAGCACTTCTAGGGCTGGCAGCCAATTAAGGGGTTGTTCTGCTTGCCCGAGGGAGCATCAAAACATGCTTTTAAAAGACCGGAGCACAAGCCAGCTTTCAAAAAACCCGTATCTGAGCTTTGGGGGAAGTGAGGAAGAAAGAGGATCCACTATTCACAGGGCAAGAGATCAAAAAGCCCTGCCACTTCGGGCTTAAGCGCGATGCATCGCTAAGCATGCTGGCCATTAAAATTCATGTCCCTGAATATGCTTTTCCAGGTAACCTCTAGGAGAAATTGCTGTGCTTGAACCCCCGGATAAGCGGTACCTTGTAGATGATCTTTGCAGCGTCGTTTAAAATGCAAGGAGTCCAGTTTTCATTCGTGGTCTGGAAATTAAATTAAAAAAAGACATTAATGTGATCTTGCCGGCTTCACACTTTTTTTAGGCATCACATCTGGAAGGATTTGTTTAGTCAAAGTCTCACAGCTAGAAACGTCTCTTGAACCGTCCCCACTAATTCCCCACTGTTAATAAAGCTGCAATTGGGGGGGGGGGGTTTCCCACAGTAATTAAGTAACATTTGTCTTTAAGAACGGTTTCCAGTGTGAAAATAAACACAGCCAAAAATAACTCGCCATTCTTGTCAGCCCACCAGGAAGTCTTTCCCTTACCTGCAAGCTGAGCTCTGCCAGAGTCATTCCTAAAGAGATCGGTTGCTTCGGATCGGTGATCTGCAAGTACAGGAGAAAATGCTTCATTAAACACCTTAGCATAACTGCATTTGCAGTTTAGTTACACGTCAAAAAATCTGTGTAAGATCCAAAATGGGTGCTAGCAGATAAAATGCAGGATTTAGTTGTTTTGCAATTCCTTTCTTTTCACATATTTTGAAGCAAAAACAACCTCCTGTAAATCTTGTACAGGAAAGTTCCCAGCCTCTTCAAGAAACAATGCATTTTATATTTTATTTACATTTTGGGCCACTGTTTATGAAAACTATCCTTAGCTAAGCAGCCCAGCCCTTCATATAAGAGGCCGCTTTTTCTTACTCTTACTCCTCAGTTTTGCATAGGCTGCAGGCCACTTACATCATCTTCATACTTGATATGGATGCCGGTGATTTTGACTTGTACATTTTTGATGACTTGAGTTGCAAGCTTTTCCAAGAAAGTATCTTTCTTCTGTTCCTTTGGTTTATCTAAAAAATAATTTGTAAGTTGGTTTCCATCTCGTTCCTTCAATTATCATATTAAACATCATCATCTGTTTACTTTTCATCACTTCTAAGCATTTCCTCTTTTTTTCTCCTCCACACAACAAAGTCTAAAGAAGATCTTAGATCTTAACCTAATTCATTAAACCATACAACACACTCCAAAGACAGGCTAAACTTTTTATATTTTCTTGAGAAATAGCCAACATGGAAAATATCAAAGGGAAGACACCACTGAATTGTGTATTAAAGAGTGCTAGGACGACATTTTTTTCCAAATCTGCAGCCCTCTTTTCAACACAATGTACACCATGAAAAAGCCTTGTTAGTTTTCCTTTTGTTTGTCTCTCTTTACATTCATTTCTTATGAGAACAACACTGGCAATGATAAAGTCACACATATTACTGCAGAATTGTTAAAATCAATTTATAAAAAAACAGAAGCAGCAAGCAGAAATGTTCAGCAAATTCTGCTCATTGTACCTACCTTTTGAGTGCTCACGAGCTTTAAATGGTTTCTTAAAATGTTTTTTAGTCTTTTTAGACTTACGTCCTTCATAATGTAAGCAATTTTGCAGAAAAAGGATAAATTAAAGTTAGGAAAGTCTTATAAAAGCAAGCAACAGAAATAAAGGGGAAAATATTAAGAAGATAACTGAGGAAAGTATCATTTTTCATCAGAAGTGCTAAATTAAATGTCCACAAGTGCCCGCAATTAGAAATCTACTACAATGATAGGCATTTCTACATTTTTCATGTAAGTGTAGATAAAATGAAATAGAGTAACCTTTTCAGTTGTCAAGGTTAATTTCCTAGCTAAGAAATTCTCAAAGCTACTTCAAACTGAAACATTAGTATATTCTTACACAATTTCAATCTGAATTGAGAAGGTATTTTACTAGCATTGCTGTTTCCCAAATGCCCATCAGAAAGAAAGATTTTGTCATCAGAGAGTCCGTGGCTGGCTGGGGAATTCTAGGGGTTGAAGTCCACAAGTCTTAAAGAGCCCAACTTTGGAGACCCCTGGTGTAGGCTGCTAACCCGCCATCCAGCCATTCAA